>NC_133329.1:412007455-412030669 GCF_042186555.1 Aquarana catesbeiana
CTTCTGCCCCCCCCTCATATCTCATATCCTCTGCCCCCCCCTCATATCTCATATCCTCTGCCCCCCCTCATATCTCATATCCTCTGCCCCCCCCATATCTCCTCTGCCCCCCTCATATCTCCTGTCCCTCCTCATATCCTCTGTCTGCCCCCCCTCTCTTCTTCTGCCTCTCATATCTCCTGCTTCTGCCCCCCCCCATATCTTTTGCCCTGCTCATATCTCCTGCCCCCCCTCATATCTCCTGCCCCATGTCTCCCAGTGCACACTGTGTTCCCCCCATATTGCCTAGTGCACCCTCTATACCCCCTAGTGCTCCCCCATATTTCCCACGTGCATCCTATGTGTCCCCATGTCTCCTAGTGCAATTCTCTTGAAATATAAAAAGTTTGCAGACTTTACCCTGAATGTAAATATAGGTCACCTCTGAGTATGGTGACACACCCTGTCGTCAGGCAGAAAACACTCCTGTAATGTGTGTTCAGCTTCTGGCAGATCTGCTGACTCGGCACGGCGCTCCTCTCCAAAAAAAAAATTCAGTGTGACTGTCAGGTTTCATATGAAGAGAGGGAGGACGGGGCGGGGCAGGTCATCGTGTGTTGTGCATATAAAACAAAGTACTGCACCACACTTTATCTGGCTATGACAGTCAGGGAAATGGTCTTTATGTGGTGAGGGCTTATTACATAATGAAGTGTAATGGTAATAAATGGCAGGATTGACAATCGTGTTCGGCTACAAGAATTAGTGATGTCTCAGTGTAGATATTAATATTATCAATGGCTATAAAACTCTGCACTGATTCCCCATGATGGCCAGGACACAGAACGATTTTATATACCATCGTATGGTCAGTCATGTTGGTGTCCAAGAGAAAAATCTGATTGCAAGGCTGAATAAATTGTTCGATATGCCACAAACTTATTGATCATAGTAATTTATCTACTATCCTTTGATTCTAGAGAACCCTAGAGGGAATCGGTAACCGTTGGTTACATTCATCTGATAACTCCAGATTGTTACGTTGTATCTCTTGTTACAAACACAAATATATTTTCCTGCGCTTCTCAGTGTGTAGAACATACATACAGTCTGTTGATTCTCCTGGTCACCTAAGAGCAAGCGTGTGCTTGATGATGTCCCTAGCCCCGCCCAATGCATTTGGTCACTAGGGACTTCGTCAGGAGCGGCTTAGGAAAGATCCACAAAATACTACTAGAGGAATTGTTAAACATAATTTATTGTAATTTATGTGGCACATTTATGCTTTATTGTTTATGTGACGTACATCCATACATAGGGGTGTATTTATAACGGATGTGATCTGTCCTGTGACACCGCGTGTACATTTGTTCTGTGCAAAATGTTATTCAACTGTTTTCGCCGCAAGTAGGATGTACAGAGGGGAAAATAACGATTGTCTCCCCTGCAGATTGTGTAAGTTTTGCCCACTTACAAAGAAATGAAGGGTCTATAATTTTTATCATAGGTGTATTTTATATGATAGAGACAGAATATCAACCAAAAATCCAGAAATGATACAAATGTTATAAATGGAGTTGCAGTTCAGTGAATAAAATAAGTATTTGATCCCCTACCAACCAACAATAATTCTGCTCCCCCACAGACTGGCTACAGTAGGTGCTCATGTGGTATATATATATGGAGTATATAGAGAGTGTATATAGTATATATGGAGTATACACAGACACTACAGTAGGTGCTCATGTGGTACACAGATTAGTCCTGTCAATGTAAGAAGGTTCTCTTAACGACAACTCGTTATGTGTATAAAAGACACCTGTCCACAGAATCGCTTTCTTCCATTCAATCCTCACCATCATGGGAAAGACCAAAGAGCTGTCAGAGGACATCGGGGAGAAGATTGTAGACCTGCACAAGGCTGGAATGGGCTACAAGACCATCAGAAGAAGCTTGGTGAGAAGGAGACAACTGTTGGAGGGATTATTCGCAAATGGAAGAAATACAATCGCCCTCGGTCTGGAGCTCCATGCAAGATTTCTCCTCATGGGGTGAGGATGGTCATGAGAAAAGTAAAGGGATCAGCCCAGAACTACACCGGAGGAGCTTGTGAATGATCTCAGGGCAGTTGGGACCACAGTCGCCAAACAAACCATTGGTAAGACAATACACCACCATGGATTGAAATCCCGCAAGGTCCCCCTCCTCAGGAAGACACATGGACAGGAACGTCTGAAGTTTGCCAATGAACATCTAAATGATTCAGAGAAGGATTGGGAGAAAGTTCTGTGGTCAGATGAGACCAAAATTCAGCTCTTTGGCATTAACTCGACTCGCCGTGTTTGGAGGTAGAAAAATGGTGACTATGACCCTAAGAACACCATCCCTACAGTCACACGGGAGGTGGAAACATGATGATTTGGGGCTGTTGCAGAAGGTATGGCTGACATTGCCGCATTGAGGGGCCAGTGGACGGGGGGGGGCATGTATCTTGGATGAGAACCTTCTTCCCTCAGCCAGAACACTGAAGATGGGTCGCGGATGGGTCTTCCAGCATGTTCTCCAGAAGATGTTCTTCAGTCATAAATACATACCTATTTTTGTATGATCATCGACTCAATCTAGTGGCGATAACCGTGGTACTTTCCCAAACCATTTTATTTTTAAGAAATGAATAACATTTAACCTGAAGAGAAAATAGCCTTAAAACATTTGATTTTGCTAGCATTCTCTGTAGGTGTGCTCTGGGAATCGCAGGTACCAAGTCAGATTCAAAATGTGAAATATCATCTCTTCTATCTCTTTAGGGTCCCTCCCTCCATGTCCCATCTCTTCTATCATTTGGGTTCCCCCTTCCCGCTTTGCCCCATTTCTTCTATCTCTTGGGGTCCCTCGCTTCCCCTATGTCCCATCTCCCTTATCTCAGGGGATCCCCCTCCCACTACGTCCCAGCTCTTCTATCTCTTTGGGTTCCCCCTGCCCCCTATGTCCCATCTCTTTTAACTCTCGGGTCCCCTCTCCCCTATGTCCTATCTCTTTTATCTCTCAAGGTCCCCCCCCCCCCCCCATGTCCCATCTCTTTTATCTCTCGGGGTCCCCCCCCATGTCCCATCTCTTTGGGTCCCCCTGCCCCCTATGTCCCATCTCTTTTATCTCTCGGGGTCCCCCCCCCATGTCCCATCTCTTTTATCTCTCGGGGTCCCCCCCCCATGTCCCATCTCTTTTATCTCTCGGGGCCCCCCCATGTCCCATCTCTTTGGGTCCCCCTCCCTCTCTGTCCCATCTCTTCTCTCTCTTTGGGTCCCCCTCCCCCAAAGTCCATTTTTTAACTCCATGCTCTCCTGTCTCCCTCCAGGTTTCTTTTGAGGTTTCGGCGCAGGCGAGGAGCTGCCCTCCGCCGGGGACGGCGCACACCTTCACCATCAAGCCGGTGGGTTTCCGGGACACGCTGGAGGTGACGGTGACCTACAACTGCAGCTGCGGCTGCTCTCACCTGGGGGAGGCGAGCAGCGGGAAGTGCAGCGGAAACGGGACCTTGACCTGCGGGGGTCTGTAACTGTGACGCCGGCTTCCTGGGGGCCCGGTGCGAGTGCGGAGAGGACGACGACAGCAGCAGCTCGTCCCTGAACACCTGCCGGGAGTCGGAGAGCCACACCGTGTGCAACGGGCGGGGGAGGTGCATCTGCGGCCTGTGCTCGTGTTATGAGAGCGAATTCGGCCGCATCAGCGGCTCCTACTGCCAGTGCGACGACTTCTCCTGCGCCAGGTTCAAGGGAATCCTCTGCTCAGGTGAGTGATCGCTATTCTTGAAACGGGTGACACAGGTTCACGTGAGGTGCGAGGTCTAAGTACTAACCGGTATTCACCAGAGCCCCTGAAGGTGGGGATGGGCTTTGCTGCATGTTAGTACCAGGTCGCGGTCCTCTGGATTGCCCCACTAGGAAGTGAGCTAGCCGTGGGTCCAGTAGCAGATATAGCAGGTAGGGGTCAAGCAAAAGAGTCGAGGAACAAGCCAAAGGTCGGTAAGGAATAGTAGCAAAGGTATGGACAGCAGAAGGAGAGACAAGCGAGATATTGGCTGGAGAAGGCACAATATTCTGGCTACCAGGAAGTGCAGAGACATGGCTTAAATTGAGGACGTTCATGGAAGGAGCAAAGGGTTCAAGGCAACTAAGATCCAAGGCAGGATCATTCAAGGATTTGTCCAGGGAACTGTCCAGCATTCCAAGTGGCTCAGCAAGCAGGGTCATTGCCAGACACAGCAGAGGTCTCGGGGTCAAGTTTGGGTCCTGACAACTATAATTATGGAGGTCACACACCTAGTCAAGGCCTCTACTGTGATCTATGGTGGGGTTGGGGGGGGGGGGGGGGGGCAATTTATCGCCAGCAACAATAACCCTGCTAATCAGCATTTTTAAATCAGAGTGTACAGTGGGGACGGAAAGTATTCAGACCCCCTTAAATTTTTCACTCTTTGTTATATTGCAGCCATTTGCTTAATTAATTTAGGTTCATTTTTTTCCCTCATTAATGTACACACAGCCCCCCATATTGTACACACAGCCCCCCATATTGTACACACAGCCCCCCATATTGTACACACAGCCCCCCATATTGTACACACAGCACCTCATATTGTACACACAGCACCCCATATTGTACACACAGCACCTCATATTGTACACACATCACCCCATATTGTACACACAGCACCTCATATTGTACACACAGCACCCCATATTGTACACACAGCACCTCATATTGTACACACAGCACCCCATATTGTACACACAGCCCCCCATATTGTACACACAGCCCCCCATATTGTACACACAGCCCCCCATATTGTACACACAGCACCTCATATTGTACACACAGCACCCCATATTGTACACACAGCCCCCCATATTGTACACACAGCACCCCATATTGTACACACAGCTCCCCATATTGTACAAACAGCCCCCCATATTGTACACACAGCCCCCCATATTGTACACACAGCCCCCCATATTGTACACACAGCACCCCATATTGTACACACAGCCCCCCATATTGTACACACAGCACCCCATATTGTACACACAGCTCCCCATATTGTACACACAGCACCCCATATTGTACGCAGCACCCCATATTGTACACACAGCACCCCATATTGTACACACAGCTCCCCATATTGTACACACAGCACCCCATATTGTACACACAGCACCCCATATTGTACACACAGCCCCCCCATATTGTACACACAGCACCCCATATTGTACACACAGCACTCCATATTGTACACACAGCACCCCATATTGTACACACAGCCCCCCATATTCTACACACAGCACCCCATATTGTACACACAGCACCCCATATTGTACACACAGCACCTCATATTGTACACACAGCACCCCATATTGTACACACAGCACCCCATATTGTACACACAGCACCCCATATTGTACACACAGCACCCCATATTCTACACACAGCCCCCCATATTCTACACACAGCACCCCATATTGTACACACAGCACCTCATATTGTACACACAGCACCCCATATTGTACACACAGCACCCCATATTGTACACACAGCACCCCATATTGTACACACAGCCCCCCATATTCTACACACAGCACCCCATATTGTACACACAGCCCCCCATATTGTACACACAGCCCCCCATATTGTACACACAACACCCCATATTGTACACACGGCACCTCATATTGTACACACGGCACCCCATATTGTACACACGGCACCCCATATTGTACACACAGCACTCCATATTGTACACACAGCACCCCATATTGTACACACAGCACCCCCATATTGTACACACAGCACCCCATATTGTACACACAACACCCCATATTGTACACACAGCACCTCATATTGTACACACAGCCCCCCATATTGTACACACAGCCCCCCATATTGTACACACAGCCCCCCATATTGTACACACAACACCCCATATTGTACACACAGCACCCCATATTGTACACACAGCACTCCATATTGTACACACAGCACTCCATATTGTACACACAGCACCTCATATTGTACACACAGCACCCCATATTGTACACACAGCTCCCCATATTGTACACACAGCACCCCATATTGACAGAAAAACACAGAATTGTTGACATTTTTGCAGATTTATTAAAAAAGAAAAACTGAAATATCACATGGTCCTAAGTATTCAGACCCTTTGCTCAGTATTTAGTAGAAGCCCCTTTTGATGAGTCTTTTTGGGAAAGATACAACAAGTTTTTCACACCTGGATTTGGGGATCCTCTGCCATTCCTCCTTGCAGATCCTCTCCAGTTCTGTCAGGGGGGATGGTAAACGTTGGTGGACGGCCATTTTTAGGTCTCTCCAGAGATGCTCAATTGGGTCTAAGTCAGGGCTCTGGCTGGGCCATTCAAGAACAGTCACGGAGTTGTTGTGAAGCCACTCCTTCGTTATTTTAGCTGTGTGCTTAGGGTCATTGTCTTGTTGGGAGGTAAACCTTCGGCCCAGTCTGAGGTCCTGAGCACTCTGGAGAAGGTTTTCGTCCAGGATATCCCTGTACTTGGCCGCATTCATCTTTCCCTCGATTGTAACCAGTCGTCCTGTCCCTGCAGCTGAAAAACACCACCACAGCATGATGCTGCCACCACCATGCTTCACTGTTGGGACTGTATTGGACAGGTGATGTGCAGTGCCTGGTTTTCTCCACACATACCGCTTAGAATTAAGGCCAAAAAGTTCTATCTTCGTCTCATCAGACCAGATAATCTTATTTCTCACCATCTTGGAGTCCTTCAGGTGTTTTTTAGCAAACTCCATGCGGGCTTTCATGTGTCTTGCACTGAGGAGAGGCTTCCGTCGGCCACTCTGCCATAAAGCCCCGACTGGTGGAGGGCTGCAGTGATGGTTGACTTTCTACAACTTTCTCCCATCTCCCGACTGCATCTCTGGAGCTCAGCCACAGTGATCTTTGGGTTCTTCTTTACCTCTCTCACCAAGGCTCTTCTCCCCCGATAGCTCAGTTTGGCCGGACGGCCAGCTCTAGGAAGGGTTCTGGTTGTCCCAAACGTCTTCTATTTAAGGATTATGGAGGCCACTGTGCTCTTAGGAACCTTAAGTGCAGCAGAAATTTTTTTTGCAACCTTGGCCAGATCTGTGCCTTGCCACAATTCTGTCTCTGAGCTCTTCAGGCAGTTCCTTTGACCTCATGATTCTCATTTGCTCTGACATGCACTGTGAGCTGTAAGGTCTTATATAGACAGGTGTGTGGCTTTCCTAATCAAGTCCAATCAGTATAATCAAACACAGCTGGACTCAAATGAAGGTGTAGAACCATCTCAAGGATGATCAGAAGAAATGGACAGCACCTGAGTTAAATATATGAGAGTCACAGCAAAGGGTCTGAATACTTAGGACCATGTGATATTTCAGTTTTTCTTTTTTAATAAATCTGCAAAAATGTCAACAATTCTGTGTTTTTCTGTCAATATGGGGTGCTGTGTGTACAATATGGGGGGCTGTGTGTACAATATGGGGTGCTGTGTGTACAATATGGGGGGCTGTGTGTGTACAATATGGGGTGCTGTGTGTACAATATGGGGGGCTGTGTGTACAATATGGGGGGCTGTGTGTACAATATGGGGTGTTGTGTGTACAATATGGGGTGCTGTGTGTACAATATGGGGGGCTGTGTGTACAATATGGGGGGCTGTGTGTACAATATGGGGGGGCTGTGTGTACATTAATGAGGAAAAAAATGAACTTAAATGATTTTAGCAAATGGCTGCAATATAACAAATAGTGAAAAATGTAAGGGGATCTGAATACATTCCGTCCCCACTGTATGTGTGGTGGAACAAGAGAGATCTACAGAAGCCATCTTCTATATATCTATATATATATATATCTATCTATATATATCGATATATAGATAGATATATATATATAATAGAATCTGTTCCATACATGCACAATGCTCATGTTTTGCTTCGGGATATGAACCATTGGGTTATAGCGCCACCCCCAAGGGGATAGGACACTAGGCATAAAAACAACAGCACGGCTCAGAGACGACCCCTGGTGGTGGCCAAACCATTGATCTGCTAGAGGCAAATGGTCAAAAGAAAAAACCCGAGCTCCCTGCTGGGAATTGTAGTTCCCCCTTCTCTGCTGGGTATATATTTTTCCTTAAGCTGGATACACACTATACAATTTCCTGTAGATTTTTTTTTTTTTTTTCCTTTTTCCTTCAGAATTACCAAAACCATATAATATGAGGTCAAACCTTAAGAGTTTCAATTTGCATGCAGTCAGGCAGGCCCTTGCACTACATGTTTTTGGTAAATCTAAAGGAAATCGGACAACAAAAGTTGTACAATGTGTATGGGGGTCTTGGTCTTCAAGATCTGTCAACTGCTTCCAGGGTGACGGGCTGGACTCTATAGATCCTTTTGAGTCTCTCCAACATATTAGCCATCGAGCAAACAACGAAAACTTTATATATTTAAAAAAAATTTTTTTTTTTTTGCTAGTGTCCATTCCTCCTGTAGGTGGCAGTATAACCAAAAAGGTCACAGAATTCCTGTGTCCCTCATTGGACTCCAAGAAGGAGGTTTTACAGTGAGTACAAAAATCCTATTTTATCCCATAAATTCCTCCACTGTGTGGGAATTTTCCGTCCAAAGTGGACCTATCCCTGGATCAGGATTGGTTTGTACTTTGTGATGCTGTGTAATATCTCTGGACAAATCTGATTTTATATCTAATGTGTCTCGTGTGATATATTTCAGACAGCGGTTTGATATTTGTACTGCAGTGTTTGATCTGCTTAAATGATTTATTGGTCCCGTTAATAATTCCCTCAGTGAACATATTTGTACTTCCTCTGTTGAGCGCACGTGCGTGTGTGCGCTGCTTGTGTGTGTGCCGGTATTGTTCTGATCTGACCAGTCAGCACTTGTGATATGGAGCCGGGAGTTATTATTCGTTGTGTATAGTATTATCCTCTGTGCTCTGTCATTGGTGTTATTATTCGATGTGTATAATCGTTGTCATTATTCGATGTGTATAGTATTATCCTCTGTGCTCTGCCGTCTTCTTATAGATGAGGATTATTATCCAGTAATTATTTCTGGCAGCGTCTGCTCCTCTTCCGTCCTTCCCGTTGTGACAGCTGCAGATGAAATCATTCACAATGTAGTCCATCTGTCGGGTCGAGTAGCCAATAGAGTTAAAGAGAACGAGGGCGGCCATTGCTGACCCGATTTGTGATGGGTGAACACTCTCATCATTCACTCCGGACCTGTTGGGCTGCGTTGAAAATGCGTTTGCATGTCCTGTCTTGAAAAGCATTGCAACGTGCTGCAGTGCAAAGAATAAACGCGTGTTTTTTTTAAATGGGTACAAGTACTCCATTGAAGAAAAAGAAAATTGCGGCAATTGACCAAAACTTGCATTAAACTTGTGTTAATTGACCCAAAACTAGTGTAAAAATGAGTGCAGCGCTACAAGTGATACAGATTCATGAATTATATGAACAAGAAGAATGAATCTGTATCACTTGTAGCGCTGCACTCATTTTTACACTATGTACAGGTACTCCCCTCCCCACGTCAACCCTTGTCTCCGCCCCTGACCTACCTCTGAGCACTGTCCCTTGTCTCCGCCCCTGACCTACCTCTGAGCACTGTCCCTTGTCTCCGCCCCTGACCTGCCTCTGAGCACTGCCCCTTGTCTCCACCCCTGACCTACCTCTGAGCACTGTCCCTTGTCTCCGCCCCTGACCTACCTCTGAGCACTGTCCCTTGTCTCCGCCCCTGACCTACCTCTGAGCACTGTCTCTTGTCTCCGCCCCTGACCTACCTCTGAGCACTGTCCCGTCTCCGCCCCTGACCTACCTCTGAGCACTGTCCCTTGTCTCCACCCCTGACCTACCTCTGAGCACTGTCCCTTGTCTCCGCCCCTGACCTACCTCTGAGCACTGTCCCTTGTCTCCGCCCCTGACCTACCTCTGAGCACTGTCCCTTGTCTCCGCCCCTGACCTACCTCTGAGCACTGTCCCTTGTCTCCGCCCCTGACCTACCCCCGAGCACTGTCCCTTGTCTCCATCCCTGTCTTGCCCCTGGGCACTGTCCCTTGTCGCCGCACCTGGGCACTGTCCCTTATCTCTGCCCCTGAGCACTATCCCTTGTCTTTTGCCCCTGACCTACCTCTGAGCACTGTCCCTTGTCTCCGCCCCTGACCTACCTCTGAGCATTGTCCCTTGTCTCTGCCCCTTGTCACTGCCCCTGACCTAACCCTGAGCACTGTCCCTTGTCTCCACCCCTGACCTGCCTCTGAGCACTGTCCCTTGTCTCCGCCCCTGACCTGCCTCTGAGCACTGTCCCTTGTCTCCGCCCCTGACCTGCCTCTGAGCACTGCCCCTTGTCTCCGTCCCTGACCTGCCTCTGGGCACTGTCCTTTGTTGCCGCACCTGGGCACTTTCCCTTATCTCTACCCCTGACCTGCCCCTGAGCACTCTCCCTTGTCTCCGCCCCTGACCTACCCCCGAGCACTGTCCCTTGTCTCCATCCCTGACTTGCCCCTGGGCACTGTCCCTTGTCGCCGCCCCTGGGCACTGTCCCTTATCTCCGCCCCTGAGCACTATCCCTTGTCTTTTGCCCCTGGCCTACCTCTGAGCACTGTCCCTTGTCTCCACCCCTGACCTACCTCTGAGCACCGTCCCTTGTCTCCGCCCCTGACCTGCCTCTGAGCACTGTCCCTTGTCTTCGCCTCCGACCTACCTCTGAGCACTGTCCCTTGTCTTCGCCTCCGACCTACCTCTGAGCACTGTCCCTTGTCGCTGCCCCTGACCTACCCCTGAGCACTGTCCCTTGTCTCTGCCCCTGACCTACCCCTGAGCACTGTCCCTTGTCTCTGCCCCTGACCTACCTCTGAGCACTGCCCCTTGTCTCCGCCCCTCCATCCATCTCCTAATACTGCTCCTTTTAGAGAATACAGAGCCAAGTATTATTTTTTGGCTTTATGTAATTTGTATGGAATTTTTTAATTATAATAGACCCCCCCTAGGAACAATACACCCCTGCTGGCAGCAATAAATCCCCCAGCAGCCAGCATCACTAGACACTCCCCCTTCACCAGTATATCCCCCCCCCAACAACATAAGAACCCCAGGGCAACAATGCATCCCCCACCAGCAACAATAGACCCCCTCCCCAGCAGCACTACACCCCCAGCTACAATACATTTAGGTCCCCCCACCAGCAACAATAGACCCCCATGCAGCATTACATCCACCAGCAATCAGCCTCAATAGACCTTACCCCTTAAGAGTATATCTCCCCAAACAGCATAAGAAACCCAGAGCAACAATAGATCCCCTACCAGCAACAATAGACCTACATCCACAAGCTGCAAAAGATCCCCAGCAAGCAGCCTCAATAAACCCTCCCCCCTCAATAGTATATCTCTCCCCCAAAAGCAATAAGAACCCAGAGCAATGGACACGGCTACTTTGGGTCACTGTCAGGGGGGGTACAGCTACTCTGGGTCACTGTCAGCGGGTGCGGCTATTCGGGGGGGAGGGGTGTCACTGTCAGCAGGTACGGCTACTTGGGGGGGGTCACTGTCAGTGGGTGTGGCTACTTGGGGGGGTCACTGTCAGTGGTTGTGGCTACTTGGGGTCCCTGTCAGTGTGTATGCTTGTTTGGGGAGCTGTCAGCGGGTATGGCTACTTAGGGGGGTCACTGTCAGCAGGTATGACTACTTGGGGGGTCACTGTCAGCGGGTATGATTACTTGGGGGGTCACTGTCAGCGGGTATGATTACTTGGGGGGTCACTGTCAGTGAGTAAGGGCTACTTGGGGGGTCACTGTCAGCGGGTATGATTACTTGGGGGTCACTGTCAGCGGGTATGATTACTTGGGGGGTCACTGTCAGCGGGTATGATTACTTGGGGGGTCACTGTCAGTGAGTAAGGCTACTTGGGGGGTCACTGTCAGCGGGTATGATTACTTGGGGGGTCACTGTCAGCGGGTATGATTACTTGGGGGGTCACTGTCAGTGGGTACGGCTACTTAGGGGGTCACTGTCAGCGGGTATGGCTATTAGGGGTCACTGTCAGTGGGTACGGCTACTTGGGGGGGTCACTGTCAGTGGGTACGGCTACTTGGGGGGGTCACTGTCAGTGGGCACGGCTACTTGGGGGGTCACTGTCAGTGGGTACGGCTACTTGGGGGGGGGGGGGGGGGTCGGTCACTTTCAGCGGGTACGGCTACTTAGGGGGTCACTGTCAGCGGGTATGGCTACTTGGGGGGGGTCATTGTCAGCGGGTACGGCTACTTGGGGGGTCACTGTCAGTGGCACGGCTACTTAGGGGGGTCACTGTCAGCGGGTATGGCTACTTGGGGGGGGTCATTGTCAGCGGGTACGGCTACTTGGGGGGTCACTGTCAGTGGCACGGCTACTTGGGGGGTCACTGTCAGTGGGCACGGCTACTTGGGGGGTCACTGTCAGTGGCACGGCTACTTGGGGGGTCACTGTCAGTGGGCACGGCTACTTGGGGGCTCACTGTCAGTGGCACGGCTACTTGGGGGTCACTGTCAGTGGGCACGGCTACTTGGGGGTCACTGTCAGTGGGTGTGGCTACTTGGGCGTCACTGTCAGTGGGTACGGCTACTTGGGGGTCACTGTCAGTGGGTACGGCTACTTGGGGGGTCACTGTCAGTGGGTACGGCTACTTGGGGGGTCACTGTCAGTGGGTACGGCTACTTGGGGGTCACTGTCAGTGGGTACGGCTACTTGGGGGTCACTGTCAGTGGGTACGGCTACTTGGGGGTCACTGTCAGTGGGTACGGCTACTTGGGGGTCACTGTCAGTGGGTACGGCTACTTGGGGGTCACTGTCAGTGGGTACGGCTACTTGGGGGGTCACTATCAGTGGGTACGGCTACTTGGGAGGTCACTGTCAGTGGGTACGGCTACTTGGGAGGTCACTGTCAGTGGGTACGGCTACTTGGGGGGTCACTGTCAGTGGGTACGGCTACTTGGGGGTCACTGTCAGTGGCATGGCTACTTGGGGGGTCACTGTCAGTGGGTACGGCTAACTTGGGGGGGTCGCTGTCAGTGGGCACGGCTGCATGTGGTCTCACTCCCCCTAATGCTGACACTGACTCTTTGCCTGGCGGACTCTGGCTGTGATAGTTGCAGTCGGTGACCCCAAACACCCGATTCTCTATAATGATACATTGTTACTTGTAGTTTTCTGATTTGAAAGTTGCCGAAATATCTCAGCGGAAAGGAGTGGGGGCGGGGCTATGGCTGGGAAAAGCTCATCCAAATAGTTGGGTTGTGGTGGGGCTGCGTGTTGTTGTTGTTGTTGTTTTGGATCCTCTGATTTTTATAGTCTGACCTTCTGTAGGCAGCAAGTCCCGACCTTTCCATCCCCCGCCGCTGGACCGAATCTCATGTAACTGTCCCATTGTGTTCCTGGCCTCCAGCGTGCGGTCAGAGGTCCCTTATACAGCGGGTGAAATAACTGTTGAACATGTCACCATTTTTCTAGGTAAATCTATTGGTAAAGGTTCTATTGACAAGAAATGTTCCCCACATGTCGGTAACAATCCATCCAATCCATACATACAAAGACACAAAAACAAATCGTTCAGAAATGAAGTTCTGTTTAATAAAATGGAAGGAAAACTGCTAGCTGAAATGTATTTAATACAAAATACAAAATCCTTTGTTGGTAATGGCGGCTTCAAGACGCCGGCTCCTGTATGGAGGACCGAGTCGCATGCTTTGCTCAGGTGTGATTTTGGTCTTCAAATCTTGAAGGTTCCTGGGGGCCTCTTCTATGATCTCTGATCTTTAGTTCTTTCCATAGATTTTCTTTTGGATACAAGTCAGGTGATTGCCTGGGCCATTCTAGCAGCTTTGTTTTCTTTCTCCTTGGCTTTGTGTTTGGGTTCATTGTCCTCCTGAGATGTCCTCCTGAGATGTCCTCCTGAGATGTCCCCCTGAGATGTCCTCCCTCGTTTCATCTCCATCATCCTGGTAGATGGCAGCAGATTTTTATCACCATTCATCCTTCCTTCAATAATATGAAGTTTGCCAGTACCGTATGCTGAAAACAGCCCCACCGACACCATGATGACCCCACCCCCAAACCTCACTGTATGATATGGGGATGTTTTTGGGGTGAAGTGCCATGTGACCTCCAAACATGGTGTGTATTATGGCATCCAAAGAGTTGGTCTCCTCTGACCAGACTATATTCTCCCCGTATTTCACAGACTTGTCTAAATGTTGTGCAGCCAACTTTAACTGAACTTCACCGTGCTTTTTCTTCAGCAATGGAGTGTTGTGTGGTGAGCGGTCATACAGGCCATGGCGGGGGAGGGCATTACTTATTGTGTACCTGCTAATTCCAGGTCTTTCTGAAGCTCTCCACAAGTGGTCCTTGGCTTTGGACAACTCTTCTGATAATTCTTTTCACTCCTCTGTCAGAAATCTTTTGTGGAGCACCTGGTCATGGCTGATTTATGGTGAATTGATGTTCTTTCCACTTCCATATTATGGCCCCAACAGTGCTAACTGGAACAAAATTTAGATTTAGAAATCTTTCTGTAACCAATGCCATCTGTATGTTTTGCAACAATAAGGGTGTGAAGGTCTAGAGATAGCTCTTTGCTTTTACCCATCATGAGATGTTTCTTGTGTGACACCTTGGTAATGAGACACTTTTTATAGGCCATCAGGTGAGACTGAACCAGCTAATATTAATTTGCCCTGACAAGGGGCAGGATTGCTTTCTAACTACTAATAGATTTTAGCTGGTGTCTTGGCTTTCCATGCCTTTTGTATCTCCCTTTCTTTATGTGTTCAATACTCTTTCCCTGTGTCCTTCCATTTTATTACACGGAACTTCATTTCTCAATGGATTTGTTTTGGTGTCTTTGTATGTATGGATTGGATGGGTTGTTACCGACATGTGGGGAACATTTCATGTCAATATCACCTTTACCAATAGATTACCTATTAGATACCTAGAAAAATGGTGACGTGTTCAATACTTATTTTACCCGCTGTATCTCTCCTATATCGGAGGTCCCTTTTAACTCCCTTGTATCGAAATTCCACTCTTTATTCCATGAAAGTTACTTTGTATCTGTTCCTGGCTCCTTCTGTTTCCTTATCTATCCCGGATGTTTAAGAGTCTCACTCCTCTCGCCCCCACATTCCAGCTCTATAAATACATCTCAGATGATTGATAAATAATGTAGATGTGAGTTGGCGGTTTCCGTCCTCCCTCGTACACAACATGCGGCATGCTGGAAATATCCTTTCCTGGCACTCTCTCTCCGCTCTGAGGAATAAATCTGTGCGGTCAGTGCCCAGAAATAATCGTTATGAATAATGAATGTAGGGGGCGCTGTGTTTAGTCTGTGAATTAAATGAAGGGTAATGAGGTGATAAATATTGATGGCTGGAAACAGGAAGTGTGTCATTGTTCTAATATTCAATAGGAGCTCCAGGGACGAAATACAGCCAATGTCCTTCCAATGTCTTTCCAATGTCCTTCCAATGTCTTTCCAATGTCCGTCTATTGTCCTTCCAATGTCCGTCCATTGTCTTTCCAATGTCCGTCCATTGTCTTTCCAATGTCCGTCCATTGTCTTTCCAATGTCTTTCCAATGTCTTTCCAATGTCCTTCCATTGTCTTTCCAATGTCCTTCCATTGTCTTTCCAATGTCCTTCCATTGTCTTTCCAATGTCCTTCCAATGTCTTTCCATTGTCTTTCCAATGTCTTTCCAATGTCTTTCCAATGTCTTTCCAATGTCCGTCCATTGTCTTTCCAATGTCTTTCCAATGTCTTTCCAATGTCTTTCCAATGTCTTTCCAATGTCTTTCAATGTCCTTCCATTGTCTTTCCATTGTCTTTCCAATGTCTTTCCAATGTCCGTCCATTGTCTTTCCAATGTCCGTCCATTGTCCTTCCATTGTCCTTCCATTGTCTTCCATTGTCCTTCCATTGTCCTTCCATTGTCCTTCCATTGTCCTTCCATTGTCCGTCCATTGTCCTTCCATTGTCCTTCCAATGTCGTTCCATTGTCCGTCCACTGTCCTTCCATTGTCCTTTCATTGTCCTTCCGTTGTCCTTTCATTGTCCTTCCGTTGTCCTTCCAATGTCCGTCCATTGTCCTCTCATCACACCGAGTCCATCTAAACATTTACAGCAGAAGCTCCGTCAGTAGTCACCCCCCCCCCATTAAAGCCTGGTACACACGATCAGATTATCGGACAAATTTTCCGTCCAGTTTTTTGTTGCATGCTGGTCTCCTATCGAAAGTGAAGAGGTTACTCTCCATATGAAAATTCTCGTACGACAGAAATGAACGTCAGAAGTGATGTAATGTGTTGAATTGTTTTTGTTTTGTGTTCTTTCGTCTCTGAGCATGCCATGTCTCGCTCTTACGATTTTTTTTTTTCGGCCGAAAACTGTACTGATGAAACGAAAATCGGATGTTGTGTTCATGTCCGACAAAAATTTCATAACCGGCACATCCAGTTTTGGTTGTTCGAAAATTTGGAATCTGCTCTTGGAAAGCACCGTACTAACGATCCGAAAATCGGGCGATTGTTAGATGAAATTTTACTTCCGTTTTTTCTGATTGTGTGTCCGGGCCTCAAGGCCTCCTCTTCAGTCTCGCACATTTGTACCGGCTCCTCTCCTGGACTGAAACGGCTTCCTCTGATTTCACCGCACACTGTGGATAAAGCCATGGCTCTAGATTGAAAACGCAGCGGTTTCTCTCTGGGGCGCTGCTCGAGGGGGAGGAGCCAGGAACGCTTTTAGGCCACTTTCACACTTGTGTGACTTGGGACAGCAAAGTCGCATGACAAGTCGTACCCCCCCCCCCATGATTTCCAATAAGTACCGTTCATATCTGTGCGACTTCAAGTCGTCCCTTCACTACTTTGGTCTGACTTTGATGCGACTTGAGATCCGTAGACCTCCAGATTACACAGGCATTGCTTCGAGTCGCATCAAATCGCACGACTTTCAGGTCACGCAAGTGTGAAAGGGGCCGAAGTCGCACAGATATGAACGGTAATCATTGGGAAACATGGGGGGGTGCAACTCGTCATGCGACTTTGGGGTCCGGGGGTCACATGACTGGTCAGACAAGTGTGAATGGGGAATAAAATCCGTATCACAACTTTCAGCTCTTACATACACAAATCTTCTTCGGCGGTCGGTATTTGGTTGGTAAATTGTAAAACTTTGTATATTTTCTCCCAAATACAAATACATTATATTTTACAGAAGACTTTTGTGTCTTTTTTAGTTTTTTTTTTAAATAAAAAAATCAAAATAAAAATGATTGTCCTGGTCCTCCATCTATAGCAGGGGGAGGGAGAATTGTCCTTCATAAGGGTTAAGTGGCAGAGTCTGTCCGGGGGGGGGGGGGGCCATTGTGTGGGACAGATGCTGGGGGGGGGTAATTAAACTGGGTCGGGGTCGCTGCAGTCACAGAGCCCCTGAATCGGCTCTATACATCACGTACAATCCCCGCTATTCATTACAATATGGTGGACAGACGATCGAGTGGATTAATGACTGACGGGAAAATTACTGAGAGATGAAAGATTTTTTTTTTTTTCTTGCCTTTTTAATGAATAAAGAAAAAAAAATGTAAATTAAGGAAAATTGACAATTCTTATTATGTGATCAAACCGCGACTACATTGTGACCGAGATGACGGTAAAAATAAAATGACATTCTGCGCCGAGTGCTCGAAGTCGGGGTATGGACTATATTTTTTTTTTTTTTATTGATATCTTCGATTTATTCATTCACCGCTTAGTGGTAGTTTATGATCCTATTCTAGATTGTAAGCTCTCCGGATCAGGGCCCTCTGATCCCCCCTGTATTGTATGGTAACTGTCTGTTCTCATGTTGTACAGCGCTGCGCTAACTGTTGGTGCTATATAAATCTTCTATAATCGTAATATTCATGTGTGGAAGTATTGTGTCAAGTTTCCTAAATTCCTATTTTTTTTCCGTTTTATTTGATACATTTTATGTGAGATTGCTCACCTTTTTTGAGTATTATTCTTATTTTCCTGGATCTGCACTTATCGCGTGCTGCATTGTTATGGTACACACAGCGCAGAAGATCCATTGGCGGCCGGTCCATAGGGGGGCGCAGGGTTTAATGAGGAAGGTGGCAGGGTCTGCATCCCTTCAGACATGATTTTTTTTTTTTTTTTTTTTTTTTCCTTTGGGAATATCTCACCAAAAATTACATTTGTGTTGCAGGGGATGCCCAAAATCTGACTTGTATCTTAGTGCAGACTTCTGGGAAAATCAGTGAGCCAATCACACAAGCAGGAAATGACATTTCTGTGGGGGCGTTCTGCATACCCTCTGTGTACAGAGCGCCCCAGGCGCCATATTGCATTTTACAGAAAATGACAGCGGCTGCAGATGGAAAAGGAAAGGACGTTTGTAATGACTTTCAATTACAATATGACTTGTGTAGCAATTGTATTACCTGTATAATTATTATTTTATTGCTATTTTTTTCACACAAAAGTGGAGATACCCTTTAATATTCCACCTTTTGTA
Source organism: Aquarana catesbeiana (assembly GCF_042186555.1). Taxonomy (NCBI): domain Eukaryota; kingdom Metazoa; phylum Chordata; class Amphibia; order Anura; family Ranidae; genus Aquarana; species Aquarana catesbeiana. The sequence goes on from NC_133329.1 coordinate 412,026,084, forward strand.
AAAAAACACAAAAGTGGAGATACCCTTTAATATTCCACCTTTTGTAAAAAAAAAGAAAAAAAAAGTTCATTTATTTATTTTGCGTTTGGAGCCTGCAAAGCCATGGTCGGCGGCGTGCAATACTCAGACTCCTGCAGACTCTTCCTCCAGCTCCAGGTCTGTATGGGGGTACAGACCTAACATTCTAGGGCTGGAGGGAGTGTCCACTGGGCTATGGGTGCAGCGACGTCATCGCGCTTGTGCTCTATTGAAAGCTGTGTCGTTTCCATTCACAAAATCTGTAACTGTATCATGCCGCTCTGTGGGGGCGGAGCCATGCACAGGCACACCGAATTAAAAACAAAACAGATGTTGCAGGAAGAAGAGCCGTTGGGTTAAACTGAGGGGGTGCGGGTTGTGTGATGTGGCCATAGGGCGTAACGTGAAACCTCGGTCAGAAATATGGCCATCCGGAGGTCGGATTTAATAAAAGCGGAGTTACCCTTTAAACCTGAGTGTTTGTTTTTTTACTGAGGTCCGCAGATCCTGTTCGTGATACAAAGGGGGAGGGGTGGAAAGTTTCCGCCCGGTACACCAGTGTTTGGAAACGTTGATGCGGCGGTGTCCGCTGGCCGCCTCTCCAGGAATCACAAATATTTTGTGGCCAAACATCAGGATTTTGTTGGGAGGCTAAAAATAGAGGAAAGAAAACATGGAGTTTAGCCGGCGGTGACTGGGCGCAGACTTCTGGGAAGCGTCTGTGTGGCATCAAAGGTTCGTGTCAGATTCCTCTGTGGGGAACTCAGGAGCTCCGACACGTCCCGTGGATGGCTGAGTCAATCCGTGTCAGGGGTCAGATAACATGAAACTGTATGGTTGGTGCCCACAGTGCCCCACCAGACCTCCCACACAGTGGGCTGTAGTGCCCCTCAATGTCTCACAGTGCTTCGAGACCCCCTTGGTGCCCACAGTGCCCACCAACTTCCCATAGGGGGCTGCAGTGCCCCCTCGATATCTCACATTGCCCCCATGCCCCCTATGTGCCCATAGTGCCCACCAACTTCCCATAGTGGGCTGTAATGCCCCTCAATGTCTCACAGTGCCCATCGGCTTCCCATAGTGGGCTGTAGTGCCCCTCGATGTCCCACAGTGTTCCCAGACCCCCTAGATGCCCACAGTGCCTGCCAACTTCGCATAGTGGGCTGTAGTGCCCCTCAATATCTCACAGTGCCCCCAGGCCCCCTAAGTGCCCACAGTGCTTGCCAACCTCCCACAGTGTGCTGCAGTTCCCCTCAATGTCTCACAGTGCCCCCAGGCCCCCTAAGTGCCCTCCAACCTCCCATACTGGACATCAGTGCCCCTCAATATCTCATTGTCCCCATGCCCCCTATGTGCCCGGCAACTTCCCCTTAGTGGGCTGTAGTACCCACTATGTACCCAATGCCCACACAGTGTTCCCAGATCCCCTAGATGCTCACAGTGCCAACCTCCCAATGTCCCACAGTGCTCCCAAGCCCCCTTGGTGCCCGCCAACTTCCCATAGTGGGCTGCAGTGCCCCCCAATGTCTGACAGTGCCCCCAGGCCCCCACAGTGCCCCCCAACCTCCCATAGTGGACTGCAGTGCCCCTCAATATGTAACAGAGAAGTTAGAGACGTACCCTGCAGAGTGTGGCACCACATCCAAAGATATGTGAGCAAAAAACAGAAAAAAGAACGGACTTTTAAGGTTGCTACTAAAACCCCAATTGGGAAAAGAATGGATCTCACATTAAGATAAAAATATTACATATATTAGAATCACATCTAAAACTCATAACTAAGAAAATACATGAACATGTCTGTATGATATATTGTCCCGCTCTGTGCCTTACACACTCCTGACCCCTGCGCTTTGTGCCCTTGCGGCACTCCTGACCCCTGCGCTCTGTGCCTTACACACTCCTGACCCCTGCGCTCTGTGCCTTGCGCACTCCTGACCCCTGCGCTCTGTGCCTTGCGCACTCCTGATCCCTGCGCTCTGTGCCTTGCGCACTCCTGACCCCTGCGCTCTGTGCCTTACACACTCATGACCCCTGCGCTCTGTGCCTTACACACTCCTGACCCCTGCGCTCTGTGCCTTACACACGCCTGACCCCTGCGCTCTGTGCCTTACACACGCCTGACCCCTGCGCTCTGTGCCTTGCGCACTCCTGACCCCTGCGCTCTGTGCCTTACACACTCCTGACCCCTGCGCTCTGTGCCTTGCGCACTCCTGACCCCTGCGCTCTGTGCCTTGCGCACTCCTGATCCCTGCGCTCTGTGCCTTACACCTGCCTGACCCCTGCGCTCTGTGCCTTGCGCACTCCTGACCACTGCGCTCTGTGCCTTGCGCACTCCTGACCCCTGCGCTCTGTGCCTTGCGCACTCCTGATCCCTGCGCTCTGTGCCTTACACACGCCTGACCCCTGCGCTCTGTGCCTTACACACTCATGACCCCTGCGCTCTGTGCCTTACACACTCCTGACCCCTGCGCTCTGTGCCTTGCGCACTCCTGATCCCTGCGCTCTGTGCCTTACACACGCCTGACCCCTGCGCTCTGTGCCTTACCACACTCATGACCCCTGCGCTCTGTGCCTTACACACTCCTGACCCCTGCGCTCTGTGCCTTACACACGCCTGACCCCTGCGCTCTGTGCCTTACACACGCCTGACCCCTGCGCTCTGTGCCTTACACACGCCTGACCCCTGCGCTCTGTGCCTTACACACTCATGACCCCTGCGCTCTGTGCCTTACACACTCCTGACCCCTGCGCTCTGTGCCTTACACACTCCTGACCCCTGCGCTCTGTGCCTTACACACTCCTGACCCCCCTGCGCTCTGTGCCTTACACACTCCTGACCCCCCGCGCTCTGTGCCTTACACACTCCTGACCCCCTGCGCTCTGTGCCTTACACACTCCTGACCCCCTGCGCTCTGTGCCTTACACACTCCTGACCCCCTGCGCTCTGTGCCTTACACACTCCTGACCCCCTGCGCTCTGTGCCTTACACACTCCTGACCCCCTGCGCTCTGTGCCTTACACACGCCTGACCCCTGCGCTCTGTGCCTTACACACGCCTGACCCCTGGGCTCTGTGCCTTACACACTCCTGACCCCTGCATGTTATACACTCCTGACCCCTGCGCTCTGTGCCTTATGCACTCCTGACCCCTGCGCTCTGTGCCTTGCGCACTCCGGACCCCTGCGCTCTGTGCCTTGCGCACTTCCGGACCCCTGCGCTCTGTGCCTTGCGCACTACGGACCCCTGCGCTCGAGCCCTATTTGGCAAACGAATTTCAACCACAGATGCCGGCCCCGCTCTGTCAATGTGTAATGCACAGAGCACAGGGGTCAGGAGTGTGTTAGGCACAGAGCACAGGGGTCAGGAGTGTGTAATGCACAGGGGTCAGGAGTGTATCATGCACAGAGCACAGGGGTGTGTAAGGCATAGAGCCCAGGGGCCAGGAGTGTGTAACACAGGGAAGGAAGGGGTCAGGAGTGTGTATGTATGCACTCTGTGCTCCTTGTGCTCTATGTATGCTCTCTCTGTGCTCTCTCTCTCTCTCTCTGTGCGCTCTCTGTGCGCTCTCTGTGCTCTCTCTGTGCGCTCTCTGTGCTCTCTCTGTGTGCTCTCTCTCTGCTCTCTCTGTGTGCTCTCTCTCTATTCTCTCTCTTTGCTCTCTCTTTGCTCTCTCTGTGCTCTCTCTGTGTTCTCTGCTCTCTCTCTCTGCTCTCTCTGTGCTCTCTCTTTCGGTGCTCTCTCTCTCTCTGTGCGCTCTCTCTTTCTGTGCTCTCTCTGTGCTCTCTCTCTCTCTTCTCTCTCTCTGTGCTCTCTCTCTCTCTCTGTGCTCTCTCTCTGTGCGCTCTCTCTCTCTCTCTCTCTGCTCTCTCTCTCTCTCTCTCTCTCTCTCTCTCTCTCTCTCTCTGTTCTCTCTCTCTCTCTCTGTGCTCACTCTCTCTGTGCTCTCTCTCTGTGCTCTCTCTCTTTCTGTTCTCTCTCTCTGTTCTCTCTCTCTGTGCTCTCTCTCTCTCTCTCTGTGCTCACTCTCTCTGTGCTCACTCTCTCTGTGCTCACTCTCTCTGTGCTCTCTCTCTCTCTCTCTGTGCTCACTCTCTCTGTGCTCTCTCTCTCTCTGTGCTCTCTCTCTCTCTCTCTCTGTGCTCTCTCTCTCTCTCTCGCTCTCTCTCTCTGTGCTCTCTCTCTCTCTGTGCTCTCTCTCTCTCTGTGCTCTCTCTCTCTCTGTGCTCTCTCTCTGTGCTCTCTCTCTCTCTGTGCTCTCTCTCTGTATGCTCTTTCTTTCTCTCTGCTCTCTCTCTCTCTCTGTGCTCTCTCTCTCTCTCTGTGCTCTCTCTCTGTGCTCTCTCTCTCTCTGTGCTCTCTCTCTGTGCTCTCTCTCTCTCTGTGCTCTCTCTCTGTATGCTCTTTCTTTCTCTCTGCTCTCTCTCTCTGCGCTCTCTCTCTGCGCTCTCTCTCTTTCTCCTCTCTCTCTCTCTCTTTGCTCTCTCTCTCTGTGCTCTCTCTCTCTCTTTGTGTGCTCTCTCTGTGCTCTCTCTCTGTGCTCTCTGTGCTCTCATCGCTCTCTCTCT
>NC_133329.1:413379367-413408422 GCF_042186555.1 Aquarana catesbeiana
AAGAAAAAAAAACAAATAATAAAACACACAGAACTGTTCTTGTTCCTCTCACCAACCAATCACGTGCCAAGACCAGAGATATGGAAGGAAATCTGGTTGTTAGGGAAACAAGAACAGTTCCACTTTCAGGCGCGTTCCTCAGGAAACATTCTGCTGAGGGTAATAACTGCCGCTGTTCAGCAGCTGGAAGATAAAGCGGAGTGACGCCTGAGAAGGGTCATGTGACCGATCATCAGCTGATGGATGTAAAATTTCCCCCAACCAATCAGAATTCCTCACTGCCAGCGGTTTAATATTTCCCCTCCGGTCTGGCCGGTGTCATAAATGATTAATGGCGCACCTCGCGCTCTGGACGCGGCCGGACCGGTCAGATAACGTGTTAAATATTAATGGAGTCTGCAGAGGTGGACAGAGCGACTCCTCCAACCCCAACCAATCAGAATCCAGGACACAATTCACAGGAGGACCTGTCAATATGAGAGGATGAAAACAGAGATACAATGTAACAAGAGCTCCCCCTATGGACAGTATGGGGGGGTTGTATACACTCACCCCCAGAGCACTCCGTATAGCCGGGTATAGGAGAGTTCTCCCCCCAGAGCACTCCGTATAGCCGGGTAATGGAGAGTTCTCCCCCCAGAGCACTCCGCACACAGAGCCGGGTATAGAAGAGTTCTCCCCCCAGAGCACTCCGTATAGCCGGGTAATGGAGAGTTCTCCCCCCAGAGCACTCCACACACAGAGCCGGGTATAGAAGAGTTCTCCCCCCAGAGCACTCCACACACAGAGCCGGGTATAGAAGAGTTCTCCCCCCAGAGCACTCCGTATAGCCGGGTAATGGAGAGTTCTCCCCCCAGAGCACTCCACACACAGAGCCGGGTATAGAAGAGTTCTCCACACACAGACCCGGGTATAGGAGAGATCTCCCCCCAAAGCACTCCACACACAGAGCCGGGTATAGAAGAGTTCTCCACACACAGACCCGGGTATAGGAGAGATCTACCCCCCAGAGCACTCCACACACAGAGCCGGGTATAGGAGAGATCTCCCCCCAGAGCACTCCGCACACAGAGCCGGGTATAGAAGAGATCTCCCCCCAGAGCACTCCACACACAGAGCCGGGTATAGGAGAGATCTCCCCCCAGAGCACTCCGCACACAGAGCCGGGTATAGAAGAGATCTCCCCCCAGAGCACTCCACACACAGAGCCGGGTATAGAAGAGATCTCCCCCCAGAGCACTCCACACACAGAGCCGGGTATAGGAGAGATCTCCCCCCAGAGCACTCCACACACAGAGCCGGGTATAGAAGAGTTCTCCACACACAGACCCGGGTATAGGAGAGATCTCCCCCCAGAGCACTCCACACACAGAGCCGGGTATAGGAGAGATCTCCCCCCAGAGCACTCCACACACAGAGCCGGGTATAGGAGAGATCTCCCCCCAGAGCACTCCGCACACAGAGCCGGGTATAGAAGAGATCTCCCCCCAGAGCACTCCACACACAGAGCCGGGTATAGGAGAGATCTCCCCCCAGAGCACTCCACACACAGAGCCGGGTATAGAAGAGATCTCCCCCCAGAGCACTCCACACACAGAGCCGGGTATAGGAGAGATCTCCCCCCAGAGCACTCCACACACAGAGCCGGGTATAGAAGAGTTCTCCACACACAGACCCGGGTATAGGAGAGATCTCCCCCCAGAGCACTCCACACACAGAGCCGGGTATAGGAGAGATCTCCCCCCAGAGCACTCCACACACAGAGCCGGGTATAGGAGAGATCTCCCCCCAGAGCACTCCGCACACAGAGCCGGGTATAGAAGAGATCTCCCCCCAGAGCACTCCACACACAGAGCCGGGTATAGAGAGATCTCCCCCCAGAGCACTCCACACACAGAGCCGGGTATAGAAGAGTTCTCCACACACAGAGCCGGGTATAGGAGAGATCTCCCCCCCAGAGCACTCCACACACAGAGCCGGGTATAGGAGAGATCTCCCCCCAGAGCACTCCATGTGTGTTTTATTCTGAGGATCCAGAAGAAGAAACTGAAAGTGCTCTCCATACATAGGAGGCGGTCTGAGAGCTTCTGACTGGTTGTCGGGAGGAGGACACAATGTGTTTGCAGAGTATCTATGGACTCTTCATTATGTGACGGGGACACTCCGCTCCGTGTGACCTCCATGGTGTCACCTAAGTGTCATTCCTCCCGCCGATGGCAGACTGTGAGCCCTGAGTCACATGCAGAGTGAAGAGGACCGGTCATATCAACACCCTCTGTATGCACACAATGACCGCCTGCCGAGACCACACTTATGGTGTCTGATGTGTGGGCGGAGACAGGAAGGGAGCCAATAGGCTACAGTGGGGGAAAATAATGATTGTCTCTCCTGCAGATTGTGTAAGTTTTGCCCACTTACAAAGAAATGAAGGGTCTATCATTTTTATCATAGGTGCGACTTTGCCACATTGAGGGTCCAATGGACGGGGCCATGTATTGTAAGATCTTGGAGGAGAACCTTCTTCCCTCAGACAGAACACGGAAGATGGGTCATGGATGGGTCTTCCAGCATGACAACGACCCTAAACATACCGCCAAGGCAACAAAGGAGTGGCTCAAGAAGAAGCACATGAAGGTCATGGAGTGGTCTAGCCAGTCTCCAGACCTTAATCCTATAGAAAATGTATGGAGGAGCTGAAACTTCGAGTTGCCAAGAAACCTTCAGGATTTAGAGAAGATCTGTAAAGAAGACAAAATCCCTCCTGAGATGTGTGCAAACCTGATCACCAACTACAAGGAACGTCTGACCTCTGTGATCACCACCTACAAGAAACATCTGACCTCTGTGATCACCACCTACAAGAAACGTCTGACCTCTGTGATCACCACCTACAAGAAACGTCTGACCTCTGTGATCACCACCTACAAGAAACGTCTGACCTCTGTGATCACCACCTACAAGAAACGTCTGACCTCTGTGATCACCACCTACAAGAAACGTCTGATCTCTGTGATCACCACCTACAAGAAACATCTGACCTCTGTGATCACCACCTACAAGAAACATCTGACCTCTGTGATCACCACCTACAAGGAACGTCTGACCTCTGTGATCACCACCTACAAGAATCGTCTGACCTCTGTGATCACCACCTACAAGGAACGTCTGACCTCTGTGATCACCACCTACAAGAATCGTCTGACCTCTGTGATCACCACCTACAAGGAACGTCTGACCTCTGTGATCACCACCTACAAGAAACGTCTGACCTCTGTGATCACCACCTACAAGGAACGTCTGACCTCTGTGATCACCACCTACAAGAAACGTCTGACCTCTGTGATCACCACCTACAAGAAACGTCTGACCTCTGTGATCACCACCTACAAGAAACGTCTGACCTCTGTGATCACCACCTACAAGAAACGTCTGACCTCTGTGATCACCACCTACAAGAAACGTCTGACCTCTGTGATCACCACCTACAAGAAACGTCTGACCTCTGTGATCACCACCTACAAGGAACGTCTGACCTCTGTGATCACCACCTACAAGGAACGTCTGACCTCTGTGATCACCAACAAGGGTTTCTCCACCAACTACTAAGTCATGTTTTGCTTGGGGGTCAAATACTTATTTTACTTACTGAACTGCAACTCCATTTATAACATTTGTATCATGTGTTTACACATTTTGGTTGATATTCTGTCTCTATCATATAAAATACACCTATGATAAAAATTATAGACCCTTCATTTCTTTGTAAGTGGGCAAAACTTACACAATCTGCAGGGGAGACGATTTCCCCCCTCCCCCCCACTGTATATGTACAAATCAGAGGACCCTGTCCCTGGCACCGCCCCCTTTATTCATTGGATTTCAGGTCTGTCAATCACGGCGGCTCAGCATCACATGTGGGCGTTATCTATGCAAATACAGCCTGCCTAAGAACGCCCACTTCTACCAGACTGACACCCACCTATCAAGGCATTGTGAAATTTGCATAACTCCTCCCACTGCTTACATCAGGACTGGGGGCTCCTGGGAGGAGTACTGAGGACGGGGGGAGGGGCTGGGATGTTTTCAGGAAGATATGTACAGCCCCTGCTGGCCCCTCCCACCAGCCATGATCCGCCTGCATTGCATAGAGAAGCAATGATGAGAAATGATGTCAGCATCTTGTAACAGCTTTATTAATCCAGACAATTACGTAGGACTCTCCCGGCTGACGCGTTTCACCTCGGAGTGTCTGAGATCATCCTTCAGAGTTCATTGCAACTTTTTTTCCCAGCTTTATTTAAAATTTCACAAACTGACATTTGGTTCAGTACGGGTGGTGTGTACAATGGCGCTGACACTGATGTAGCAGAGTACAACACCGACCACATGTCAGGTACAGACAGACAACCAATCAGCATCCAGAGCCCCGGTCATCACACAGCAGATTCCCCCCTCCCCCTTTCTGGGGGCGGATCCAGTAACAGACACGACAGTGCGGTCTCCTGCCTCCCCTCCCCCCCTCCTCACCTGTACTGCCAGGCCTTGCTGACTCCCCGGGGGGGCCCTCGGTTGTTATGCGGACTGGGAGCCGCGTCCAGCTTGCCGTCACTATCGGAGGCCTTCATGGCGGCGTCACCCTGCATGGTGGGGGTCACCGGGGGAGCACTCTCTCTCCGGGGTCACTCCTCTGGTAGATACATCAGACGGCGGTCCCGATGGTGGTCACACTTCCTGAGATCTGTGGTTGGGGGGGGGACACAAGAGCTGACAGTCTGTGGGTGGGTCTCTATGTATGGTGCCGGGGGGGGGGGGGGGCAGATTCCTGCACTGGGTGGGCTATACAAAGAGAGAGAAGGGGGGCAGCATGTATAGAGAATACGGGGGTCACCGAGGGGTCAGAGGTGTATACAAGAGGGGGCACTATATGGTCATGTATTGGTGGGGGGGTTCCTATAGAGGGAGGTATATAGAGGGGGGTGTGGGGGTCAGTATGTGGGGTGTCCGTATAAAAGGGGGGGGCAGTATGGGTATATTGATGGGGGGGAGCTTATACAGGGGTGGGGGGCAGGTCTCCTATACGGGGGGGGGGTGGTAAGTGGATGTGGGGTGTCTGTATAGAGGGGTATGTGGATGAGGTGTGCACCTCTCTCTGGGGGTCTTTAGATGGGGGTCTCTATATGTGGGGGTGTACTTCTGTCTCTGGAGGTCTGTAGATGGGGGGGGGGTCTCAGTATTTCGGGGGTTTTCCTCTCTCTAGGGGTATATAGAAGGGGGGGGGGTCGCTATATTGGGGGTTCTCCTCTCTCTGGAGGTCTGTATTTGGGGGGGGGTCTCTATATTGGGGGGCACCTCTCTCTGGAGGTATATAGATGGGGGTCTCAGTATTTTGGGGGTTCTTCTCTCTCTCTCTAGGGGTATATTGAAGGGGGGTCTCTATATTGGGGGTCTCAGTATTTTGGGGGTTCTCTCTCTCTAGGGGTATATAGATGGGGGGGTCTCTTTATTGGGGGGCACCTCTCTCTGTCTGGAGGTCTGTAGATGGGGGGTCTCTATATTCGGGGGGCACCTCTCTCTCTCTGGGGGTCTGTAGATGGGGGGGTCTCTATATTGGGGGGCACCTCTCTCTCTCTGGAGGTCTGTAGATGGGGGGTTTCTCCTCTCTCTGGAGGTCTGTAGATGGGGGGTTTCTCCTCTCTCTGGAGGTCTGTAGATGGGGGGGTCTCTATATTGGGGGGCACCTCTCTCTCTCTGGAGGTCTGTAGATGGGGGGGTTCTCCTCTCTCTGGAGGTCTGTAGATGGGGGGGGTTCTCCTCTCTCTGGAGGTCTGTAGATGGGGGGGTTCTCCTCTCTCTGGAGGTCTGTAGATGGGGGGGTTCTCCTCTCTCTGGAGGTCTGTAGATGGGGGTCTCTATATTGGGGGGCACCTCTCTCTCTCTGGAGGTCTGTAGATGGGGGGGTTCTCCTCTCTCTGGAGGTCTGTAGATGGGGGGGTTCTCCTCTCTCTGGAGGTCTGTAGATGGGGGTCTCTATATTGGGGGGCACCTCTCTCTCTCTGGAGGTCTGTAGATGGGGGGGTTCTCCTCTCTCTGGAGGTCTGTAGATGGGGGGTTCTCCTCTCTCTGGAGGTCTGTAGATGGGGGGTCTCTATATTCGGGGGGCACCTCTCTCTCTGGAGGTCTGTAGATGGGGGGCACCTCTCTCTCTCTGGAGGTCTGTAGATGGGGGGCACCTCTCTCTCTCTGGAGGTCTGTAGATGGGGGGTTCTCCTCTCTCTGGAGGTCTGTAGATGGGGGGGGTTCTCCTCTCTCTGGAGGTCTGTAGATGGGGGGTCTCTATATTGGGGGGCACCTCTCTCTCTCTAGGGGTATATAGATGGGGGTCTCTATATTGGGGGTTCTCCTCTCTCTCTGGAGGTCTGTAGATGGGGGGTCTTTATATTCGGGGGGCACCTCTCTCTCTGGAGGTCTGTAGATGGGGCACCCCTCTCTCTCTGGAGGTCTGTAGATGGGGGGCACCTCTCTCTCTCTGGAGGTCTGTAGATGGGGGGTCTCCGTATTTTGGGGGGTCTCCTCTCTCTCTCAGGCTCGGTGTTTCTCCCCCGCTCTCTCCATGTCTCCTCCTCGGCTTCCCCCAGGATGGGCCACAGCTCCTCCGTCACTTCCGGGTCACGGGTCGCCAGCGACGAGGCCATGGAAGACGCCATGTTGGTTCCTGGCAGATTTTGCCAGTCGGTGGGCGGAGCCTGTGAGGAGCGAATTCCCCGTTTCAGCTAATAACTCCACCAAGTTATCAGTGATTGGTGCAGAGCTCCCCAGGGGGAGGGGAAAAGGATCAGATTTATAATAAACAGAGAGAGGGACCTGGGATATGGAGGGCCCAGAAAATGGGGGACATGGAATATCAGGGACCTGGAATTTAGGGGAATCAGGGGGCCCAGAATATGGGGGACCTGGAATTTGGAGGGCCCAGAGTATGAGGGATATGGTATGTGGGGAACCTGAAATATTGGGGATCCCACCAAATATGGGGGTGACACACGCGGGGCTGGTGATGGAGATTCATCCGGACTGTCATGTTCATCCTCTACACTGAGCGCACACTGTACAATTCTCAGCCAACTTCAATCCACCCCAACCATAAAAATGAGAGAATCACCGATATCCCCCCACAGACCCCTCCATATTTCCTCTAGAATATGGGGCACCTGAAATATGTAGGGTCTGGAATATGGGGGAACTGGAATTCCGGAGGGCCGGAATATGGAGGACCTGGAATATGGAGGGCCCAGAATATGGGGGACCTGGAATATGGAGGTCCTGGAATATAAGGGACGTGGAATATGGAGGTCCCCGAAATATGGGGGGACCTGGAATATGGAGGGCCCAGAATATGGGGGACCTGGAATATGGAGGTCCCTGGAATATAGGGGACCTGGAATATGGAGGGGCCCAAATATGGGGGAACTTGAATTCCGGAGGGCCGGAATATGGAGGACCCAGAATATGGAGGGGTCTGAATATGGGGGACCTGGAATATAGGGGACCTGGAATATGGAGGGCCCTGAATATGGGGGACCTGGAATATAGGGGACCTGGACTATGGAGGGCCTGGAATATAGGGGGACCTGGAATATGGAGGTCCTGGAATATAGGGGACCTGGAATATGGGGGAACTGGAATTCCGGAGGGCCGGAATATGGAGGACCCGGAAAATAAGGCACCTGGCATATGGAGGACCTGGAATATGGAGGTCCCAAAATATAGGGGACCTGGAATATGGAGGGCCTGGAATATGGAGGTCCTGGAATATAGAAGACCTGGAATATGGAGGGCCCGGAATATGGGGGACCTGGAATATGGAGGTCCTGGAATATAGGGGACCTGGAATATGGAGGGGCCCGAATATGGGGGAACTGGAATTCCGGAGGCCCGGAATATGGAGGACCCAGAATATGGAGGGGCCGGAATATGGGGACCTGGAATATGGAGTGGCTGGAATATGGGGGAACTGGAATTCCGGAGGGCCGGAATATGGAGGACCCGGAATATAAGGGACCTGGAATATGGAGGACCTGGAATATGGAGGTCCTGAAATATAGGGGACCTGGAATATGGAGGGCCCGGAATATGGGGGTTCTGGAATATGGAGGTCCTGGAATATAGGGGACCTGGAATATGGAGGGCCTGGAATATGGGGGACCTGGAATATGGAGGTCCTGGAATATAGGGGACCTCGAATATGGGGGAACTGGAATTCCGGAGGGCCGAAATATGGGGGACCTGGAATATGGAGGTTCCGGAATATGGAGGGGCTGGAATATGGGGGACGTGGAATATGGAGGTCCCAAAATATGGAGGGGCTGGAATATGAAGGACCTGGAATATGGAACGCCCAGAATATGGAGGGCCCGGAATATGGAGGGCCTGGAAAATGGAGGAATTGGAATATGGGGAACCTGGAATATGGGTAGCCTGGAATATGGAGGGGCTGGAATATGAGGGACGTGGAATATGGAGGTCCCGGAATATGGAGGGGCCGGAATATGAAGGACCTGGAATATGAAGGGCCGGAATATGGATAGCCCGGAATATGGAGGGCCTGGAATATGGAGGACTTGGAATATGGGGGACACGGAATATAGAGGGCCTGGAATATGGAGGACTTGGAGTATGGGGGACCTGGAATATGGATAGCCCGGAATATGGAGGTCTTGGAATATGGGGGACCTGGAAAATGGAGGACCTGGAATATGTAGGGCCCAGGATATAGGGGAACTGGAATATGGAGGGCCCAGAATATAGGGGACCTGGAATTCTGGAGGGCACGGAATAAGGAGGGCCTGGAATATGAGGGGCCTGGATTATGGGGGAACTGGACTTTGGAGGGCCTGGATTATGGGGGACCTGGACTTTGGATGGCCTGGATTATGGGGGACATGAACTTTGGAGGGCCTGGATTATGGGGGACCTGGACTTTGGAGGGCCTGGATTATGGGGGACCTGGACTTTGGAGGGCCTGGATTTTGGGGGACCTGGACTTTGGAGGGCCTGGATTATGGGGGACCTGAACTTTGGAGGGCCTGGATTTTGGGGGACCTGGACTTTGGAGGGCCTGGATTATGGGGGACCTGGACTTTGGAGGGCCTGGATTATTGGGCTCCTGGTTTCTGGTCCAATATGATCAGCTGTAGAACACAAAATCCCGCAGAACTCCACCCACACCCAGGAATGGGAAGAATCTCCTGTATATGGGACAGAGCGCTCTCCAGAATATATCCTAACAATAGATACATTTGTATCCCAGATCTTTCCATTTGGATCTTTTATTGTACAGAAATATAGTAACACCAACCCCTCCCCCTCCCCTCCTGCTCCCCCCAGTATATATATCCCATTAAAGTACAGTATATACTGTATACCCCAACAACCATCTTCTCTTATTTCCCCCCCACATTTGGTCTGCGAAATATCCCAGTGGAAATGTTTTTATATGGGTTTGATAAGTGCAAAAAAAGTATCTGTTGATCCTGCCAGAAATCCAGTGGGCTGATAACTTCCTGTGCGCTCTGCCTGGGCTGACTCTTATCAGTTACATTACTCCCATTTTCCTTGACAGACTACACAACACCTCCCTCCTTATGTTATCGTAATTAGGAAAGAGGAATATGGCCTGTAGTCCTAGAACATTTCCTGTCCATGGGTGACAACACTGCTCCTCCCGAGATACAGAACAGGAAGTGTTGTCACCCTGGGACAGGAAGTGTGTTACTGGAAGGAGAATAATGGAGGAAATGTAACATAAAAATGAAAACAAATGTGATCGCACATCGAATACCCGGCAATCTGTAATATGTGACATTTCTGTTCTCAGGTTTAGATACAATTTACAACGTATCACACTCCATGTGTCTCCCCCACTAAAATGTATCAGAATCCCCCAATATAAATGTCTCGTCCCCCCGATAATCCTCTGGAAAAAGTACAAAAATATTCAAAAATTAACTGGAAAAGTTCCAAAATTCCAGAGGCTGGTTGGTGTGGATATCAGAAGCGTGACCCCAAGTTTAAATTTTGGATTTATTCATATCCAGTTTTGGCTGTATATATAGGATGGGTTACACTGATAGTAATATACATATAATGGGGTGTCAGTGAGGGGATAGGGGGACAGTTGGGGTACACTGATAGTAATATACATATAATGGGGTGTCAGTGAGGGGATAGGGGGACAGTTGGGGTACACTGATAGTAATATACAGATAATGGGGTGTCAGTGAGGGGATAGGGGGACAGTTGGGGTACACTGATAATAATATACAGATAATGGGGTGTCAGTGAGGGGATAGGAGGACAGTTGGGGTACACTGATAGTAATATACAGATAATGGGGTGTCAGTGAGGGGATAGGGGGACAGTTGAGGTACACTGATAATAATATACAGATAATGGGGTGTCAGTGAGGGGATAGGGAGACAGTTGAGGTACACTGATAATAATATACAGATAATGGGGTGTCAGTGAGGGGATAGGGGGACAGTTGGGGTACACTGATAGTAATATACAGATAATGGGGTGTCAGTGAGGGGATAGGGGGACAGTTGGGGTACACTGATAATAATATACAGATAATGGGGTGTCAGTGAGGGGATAGGGGGACAGTTGGGGTACACTGATAATAATATACAGATAATGGGGTGTCAGTGAGGGGATAGGGGGACAGTTGGGGTACACTGATAGTAATATACAGATAATGGGGTGTCAGTGAGGGGATAGGGGGACAGTTGAGGTACACTGATAATAATATACAGATAATGGGGTGTCAGTGAGGGGATAGGGGGACAGTTGGGGTACACTGATAGTAATATACAGATAATGGGGTGTCAGTGAGGGGATAGGGGGACAGTTGGGGTACACTGATAATAATATACAGATAATGGGGTGTCAGTGAGGGGATAGGGGGACAGTTGGGGTACACTGATAGTAATATACAGATAATGGGGTGTCAGTGAGGGGATAGGGGGACAGTTGGGGTACACTGATAGTAATATACAGATAATGGGGTGTCAGTGAGGGGATAGGGGGACAGTTGAGGTACACTGATAATAATATACAGATAATGGGGTGTCAGTGAGGGGATAGGGGGACAGTTGGGGTACACTGATAGTAATATACAGATAATGGGGTGTCAGTGAGGGGATAGGGGGACAGTTGGGGTACACTGATAATAATATACAGATAATGGGGTGTCAGTGAGGGGATAGGGGGACAGTTGGGGTACACTGATAGTAATATACAGATAATGGGGTGTCAGTGAGGGGATAGGGGGACAGTTGAGGTACACTGATAGTAATATACAGATAATGGGGTGTCAGTGAGGGGATAGGGGGACAGTTGGGGTACACTGACTGATAAACACATGCAGATATTGGGGTGTCAGTGAGGATATAAAGGGACAGTTGGGGTACACTGATAGTAATATACAGATAATGGGGTGTAAGTGAACAGATACAGGGATATCTGGGGTACACTGTAAGAAACATACAGATATTTGGGTGGCAATGAGGATATAGAGGGACAGCTGGGGTACACTGATAAAATTATACACATATTGGGGTGTTAGTGAAGGGATAGGGGAGCCGCTGGGGTATACTAAAAATACCTTTACAGATAATGGGGTGTCAGTGGGGGGATTGGGGTCAGCTGGCGTTTACTGATAGGAATTTAAAGATATTGGGGCATCCATGGGAGGATAGGGGGACATCTGGGGTACAATGCTAGGAATATACAGATATTGAGGTGTCTGGGGGGGGGGCATAGAGGGACAGTTGGGATACACTGATAGCAATATACAGATTGGGGTTTCAGTGTGTGTGGGGGGGGGGGGTAGAGGTGCAGTTGGTGTTCACTGATAGTAATATACAATAATTGGGGTATCAGTGGGGGGGTAGTGGTACAGTTGGGGTACACTGGTAGTAATATACTGTACAAATATTGGGGTGTCAGTGAGGGATATGGGGACTGTTGGGGTTCATTATTAGGAATATACAAATATTGGGGTGTCAGTGGGGAAGGATAGAGGGGGCAGATGGGGTACATTGAAAGAAATATATAGAATTTGGGGAGTCAGTGGGGGGGGGCTGGGAGAACAGCTGGGATATACGTATAGGAATTTACAGATATTGGGGTGTCTGTGTGGGGAAAAAGGGCAGCTGGAGTACACGAATAGTAATATACAGTTGTTGGGAATCAGCAGGGGGGGGGGGATTGGGGTACACTGATAGGAATACAGAGATGTTGGGGAGACAGGGGATAGGACAGATATGAGAGTGGCAATGTAGGCATTGTGGTACAGGTGGGGTACACTGATAGGAACATTTAGATATTGGGGTTTCGTTGGGAGGAAAGGGGTACAGATGAAGTACATTGATAGAAAGAAACTGATATTGGGGTGTCAGTAGGTGTAGAGGGGTACACTGATAGATATTGGGGTATCAGTGGGGAGCTGGTGTAGATTTCTGGAGAGAAACCACAAGATTACATTTTGCAACTTTTAGTCTATTTTGGAGTATTTTTGCACTTTTGTTCAGAGCATTGTTCTGGTTATTAGACACATTTCTATTGGAGGGATTTGGATACATTGTACTTCCTGAGGAGACACTTGGAGTGATATTACACTTTCATTCATAGGGGGGCACCAATGGGGGAGGGGGGGGGTACTATCTATTTATTTATATAGGGACTCCAGATATAGGTGGAATTTGGGGGCCCGTATTCCATAATAAATGGATCAGGGGTTTATAAACCAGCGATCTGTGGGAGAAAATGGATAAAAAATGACACAAAAATGGTAAAATGATTAACGTGCAAAAAGAGGAAATACATCCAGCACAGCAACATCTCCCATATAGGATGTGCCCGCACCCTTCTGCCATCTGCTGTTTTTGTGCCCACACATCCCTCGTCTGTAGTATTTATTGTGCCCATACCATTCTGGCAACTGGTGGTTTATGAGCCCATTTCCCACCTGGCCTTAGTATTTATTGCTGAAATCTGGTGTTTTTTTTGTACCTTCACCCTCCTAGCCTCTAATATTTATTGTGCCCATAACCCCTATCCTGTAGTATTTACATACCCTGTTGGCTTCTGGTGTTTTTGTGCCTGCACACCCTACTCTGTAGTATATATTGTGCCCATGCCTGCTGGTATCTGATGGATTGTGTTCCTTTACCTGCCCCCAGCCTGTAATATCTATTATGCACATATCCAGGGCTGGCCCTACAGTGGGTCCCAGTGGGTCCATTGGACCCAGGCAGCCCTTTGAGAGGGGCAGCAAACTGAACCATGGCCGCCTCTCCTTCTATTTACCCAGCAATTTGACAACCAAGATTTTTTTTCCAGCAGTTTTGTGTGTCATGATGACAACTGCCCCCCCCACCCCCACCCCGGGCTGCTCCGCCTGCCCCTATACTACCCTAGCCTGTCCATATACTACCCTAGCCTGTCTATATACTACCCTAGCCTGTCGATATACTACCCTAGCCTGTCTATATACTACCCTAGCCTGTCTATATACTACCCTAACCTGTCTATATACTATCCTAGCCTGTCCATATACTACCCTAGCCCGCCCCTATTCTGCCCTTATACTACCCTAGCCCACCCCTATACTGTCCTAGCCTGTCTATTTACTACCCTAGCCTGTCCATATACTGCCCTAGCCTGCCCCTATACTACCCTAGCCTGTACATATACTACCCTAGTCTGTCTATATACTACCCTAGCCCGTCTGTATACTACCCTAGCCTGTCTGTATACTACCCTAGCCTGCCCATATACTACCCTAGCCTGTCCATATACTACCCTAGCCCGCCCCTTGGAATTGAACATAATGGTATGTCGTATAATTTTGCATATAGACAAGGTGCTGTTACATGTAAATCTGACTTCCTGATAAATGTAATTTTAGTTTTAATTATCATGATATAAAATAATGCAGGGCCTTTTTGGTGGCACTGATTTTTTTTTTTGGGGGGGGGGCAGCATTTAATTTTTGGACCCAGGCAGCACAATGTCTTGGGCCAGCCCTGCACATGCCCTTCTGATGTCTGGTGGTTTTTATGCCCACACCCCCCTAGCCTGTAGTACTTCTTGTGCCCGCACCCTCTTAGCATTTGTTGGTTTTTGCGTCACGTAATCAGATAACCCAGCGCAGTCCATACAGTAATTCACCAAAGTATCAGCGGGCGCTATGGTGACCATCATAATACTGTATGTATGGCTACCAAACAAAGATGTGATCAAACATAGCGGCAGCATTCGGTCCAGGACTGCCGCCATATCCACTCTGTCAGCTGGAGCTCCTATTAGGGGCGGTGCAAGGACTTTGGTGCAGAGTGCCATGGTGGGGAGATATGATTGATAAACTATTTCTTTGCTTGTGAGTGCAATTTTATCTAGTTTTTTATTTATTGCACCAGAGCCCGTGCGCTCTTCTCTTCTGTTTGTCTACCAAACAAATATCCTGGGCAATGAGGTATCACCAGGGCCGTCTTTAATATTGCTTGAACTCTGGACAAACATTTTCTTGGACCCCCCTCCCCCATGCAATTTCGTTCTCCACCTGCTCTGAGACATAAAAAAAATATCGGTTTACTGAATGAGTTTAGGCAGCGATTGGTTTGCAGTGTATCATTACTGCTCACTGACTGGCTGCTAGAGGTTACAGCACATATTATGTCTCACTGATTATTTGCTAGAGGTTACAGCACATGACTTCTGCTTGTTGATTGGTTGCTAGAGAATACTGTGCATCAATACTGCTCACTGATTGGTTGCTAGAGGTTACTGGAGATCTTTACCCCTCACTAATTGGTTGCTAGAGGTTACTGCACATTATTACTGCAAACTGATTGGTTGCTAGAGGTTACTGCATATCCTTACCGCTCAATGATTGGTTGCAAGAGGTTAGTGCACATCATTACTGCTCACTGATTGGTTGCTAAAGGTTACAGCACATCATCTCCTCACTGCCTGCACACCATGGACTGGGGAGGCGAGGGGACCCATCAATAGACAGAAATCGGGAATGCTTTGGAAGGGGGTAGGGGGTTGTGATCAGTAGCAATGCTGGGGGGGGGGGGTTGATGGAATCAGTGTCAAGGACCCCCCCCAGCACTGACAGCTTATAGTAGTTATCACACCTATACCCTTCTGATGGCCGGTGGTTTTTTTGCCCCCATGCTCCCAGCCTGTAGTGTTTATTGTGCCCAAACCCCTCTGGCATCTGGTCTCACTTTGTGCCTGTACCCCCCCCCCCCCCAGCTTGTAGTATTTATCACACCCCTCTGTCTGAGATGGCAATATAATTACACTTCTTAAGAAAATATATCTTTCTCAATATCCATTTCAGGACATACAATGAGGATGGTGCACCTTTTGTGTTATTTATGTTTGTAGACATTTCAGGAACAATTATCGGATCAGTTATTGATGGAGTGACAGGAGCTCAGTGATGTCATCGTTTTCTGTCCTCCCAACTTTCTGGCTTTGATGTTTCCCAACATTCCTTAATTGCTCACATGTTAGGTGAAGTAAAAGCCCAACTTTAGGTTCTTTTCCCTAAATTGGGCCCCCACCTGTCTAATAACAAAAAAAAAGCATCTTCAGCAGCAACAGTCACCTCCTCTCCAGAGCTGTACCCTGCAGGACCTCCTCTCTGCCACAAGATGTCCTCAGTCCTCCAGGTTGAGGGAGGACATACTGTGAGTGCAGAGCTGGAATGAGGCTTCAAAATGAATTGGCAACCCAGACATTTTATTTCTAGTTCTGGATAAGGGGTGCTGTGGGGGTTGTATATGGATACACAGCAGTGTATATAGATGTAGGGAAGGTATATGGATATACAGTAGAGTATATAGATGTAGGGGAGGTATATGGATATACAGTAGAGTATATAGATGTAGGGGAGGTATATGGATATACAGTAGAGTATATAGATGTAGGGACAGTATATGGATACACAGTAGAGTATATAGATGTAGGGAAGGTTTATGGATATACAGTAGAGTATATATATGTAGGGGAGGTAAATGGATAAAAAGCAGTGTATATAGATGTAGGGAAGGTGTATAGATACATAGTAGAGTATATATATGTAGGGAAGGTATATAGATACACAGTAGAGCATACAGATGTAGGGGAGGTATATAGATAAACAGTAGGGTATATAGATGTAGGGAAGGTATATAGATACACAGTAGAGTATACAGATGTAGGGAAGGTATATAGATACACAGTATAGCATATGGATGTAGGAGAGGTATATGGATACACAGTAGAGTATATAGATGTAGGGAAGGTATATGGATACATAGTAGAGTAAATAGATGTAGGGAAGGTATATGGATATACAGTAGAGTATATAGATGTAGGGGAGGTATATGGATATACAGTAGAGTATATAGATGTAGGGAAGGTATATAGATACACAGTAGAGTATATAGATGTAGGGAAGGTATATGGATACATAGTAGAGTATATAGATGTAGGGGAGGTATATGGATACACAGTAGAGTATATAGATGTAGGGTAGGTATATGGATATACAGTAGAGTATATAGATGTAGGAGAGGTATATGGATACACAGTAGAGTATATAGATGTAGGGAAGGTATATAGATATACAGTAGAGTATATAGATGTAGGGGAGGTATATGGATATACAGTAGAGTATATAGATGTAGGGGAGGTATGTGGATACATAGTAGAGTATATAGATGTAGGGGAGGTATATGGATACACAGTAAGGTATATAGATGTAGGGAAGGTATATGGATATACAGTAGAGTATATAGATGTAGGGGAGGTATATGGATACACAGTAAAGTATATAGATGTAGGGAAGGTATATGGATATACAGTAGAGTATATAGATGTAGGGGAGGTATATGGATATACAGTAGAGTATATAGATGTAGGGGAGGTATATGGATACACAGTAAAGTATATAGATGTAGGGGAGGTATATGGATACACAGTAGAGTATATAGATGTAGGGACAGTATATGGATACACAGTAGTGGGGGAGGGGGCCTGGTTCTCAGTTTCCTGGCTGTGGTTTCATGGATTGTGCAAGCACTTCTCTGTTTCTGGAGTCACGCGGTCTCCTCATGTGACCACCATGTTCTCTCTGTGCCAGGGGTGACCCGCCCTCTATGGTGTCACCCAGCCGGTGCCTGTCCTAGGAGAAGAGCAGAGGGACCTGCAGCAGTTCCCTTGCTCTGCAGACAAAGAAACATGTCATTGCCAAGTCTGCAGCATTTGGATTACAATGTTACATTCCCCCTGGGCAGAAATGACATGTGGTGTGTACAGCTACTGACTCCATGCAGATTCCTGATAAAGATTTATATACAAGGAGCAACAATGGCTGTGATTTCCACTGCTGACTACTCAGCAGGAATAGTGAGATTTGTCTTTCTGAAGAAAGCTGGAGCTGCCTATCAGTCCAGACCTGAATAGGAATCTTCCACTAAATAAAGAAATACAAATATCGGCTGTATATAAATATTGGGGATTTACTTGGGTCGTGTTGAGGGTTCACTTATGGTGTATGAGATATTGGGGTGTCAGTGGGGGAAGGGTGCACAGTTAGGGTAAACTGCCATATGTTGGTGTGTCAAAGGGGGGGGGGGGGGTGGCGGTGGGGGACACAGTTGTGGGTACACTGATATATATTGGGGTGTCAGTGGGGAGGGGGGCAGTTGGGGATGGGGTACACTGATATATCCTGGGGTATCAGTGGGAGGGATAGGGGCACACTGATATATGTTGGGGTGTCAGTGAGGGATTGGGGGCACAGTTGGGGTACACTGATATATATATATATATATATTGAGATATCAGTGGGGGGACGGACACAGCTGTGGGTACACTGATATATTTTGGGATGTCAGTGGGGGGACAGGGGCAAAGTTGGGGATGGGGGTACACTGATATATCTTGGAGTGTCAATGAGGGAATGGGGCTCAGTTGGGGTACACTGATATATAAATATTGGAGTGTCTGTGGGGGGGATGGGGGCACAGTTGGGGTACACTGATATATATATTGGGGTATTAGTGGAGATTGGGGGCACAGTTGGGGTACACTGATATATAAACATTGGGGTGTCTGTGGACGGATGGGGGCACACTGATATATATATTGGGGTATTAGTGGGGGAATGGGGCACAGTTGAGGTACACTGATATATAAATATTGGGGTGTCTGTGGGGGATGGGAGCACAGTTGGGGTACACTGGTATATAAATATTGGAGTGTCTGTGGGGAATGGGGCACAGTTGAGGTACACTGATATATAAATATTGGGGTGTCTGTGGGGGGATGGGGCACAGTTGGGGCACATTGATATATATATTGGGGTATTAGTGGGGGACAGGGAAACAGTTGGGGTACACTGATATATATATATATTGTGGTGTCAGTGGGGGAGACGGGGCACAGTTGGGGTACACTGATATATATGTATTGGGGTGTTGGTGAGGGAATGGGGCACAGTTGGGGTACACTGATATATATATATATTGGGGTGTCAGTGAGGGAATGGGGCACAGTTGGGGTACACTGATATATATATATATTGGGGTGTCAGTGAGGAAATGGGGCAGTGTTGGGGTACACTGACTGATATATATATTGGGGTGTCAGTGAGGAAATGGGGCACAGTTGGGGTACACTGACTGATATATATATATATTGGGGTGTTAGTGAGGAAATGGGGCACAGTTGGGGTACACTGGTATATAAATATTGGAGTGTCTGTGGAGGAATGGGGCTCAGTTGGGGTACACTGATATATATATATTGGGGTGTCAGTGAGGAAATGGGGCAGTGTTGGGGTACACTGACTGATATAGATATTGGGGGTGTCAGTGAGGGAATGGGGCACAGTTGGGGTACACTGACTGATATATATATTGGGGTGTCAGTGGCGTCTTCTAATTAAAATTGCACAGAGAGCTCCGCCCCCAAGACTCTTTAATCAAATCAGATTTCAGTATCCGGACAGAGCTGTCACCTACCGCACCGAGCTAGGAAGAGAGACCCGATCACCGGGCACAGAGCAGCGGGCACATCACCGGGCACAGAGCAGCGGGCACATCACCGGGCACAGAGCAGCGGGCACATCACCGGGCACAGAGCTGAGGACGCAAAGCAGCGGGCAAGGCATACATCACCGAGGGACACATTACCGGGAATAGAACTGCCTGGGCACACATCACCCGGCGGGTGTAGAGCGGAGAGATCCGAGGATGGCACCGCTCAGAGTCACCGTCATCGGCTCCGGGAACTGGTGAGACCCCCAAATATAATCACCCCAATACTATTATCCCTACACCCCAAATATCATCACCCCAATTCAATCACCTCCGACACCCCAATATTATCACCTCCTACACCCCAAATATCACCCCAATTCTATAACTTCCTACAGCCAACAAATCATCACCCAAATACTATAACCTCCTACACCTCAATATCATCACCCCAATACTGTCATCACCCCAATACTGTCATCACCCCAATACTGTCATCACCCCAATACTATCATCACCCCAATACTGTCATCACCCCAATACTATCATCACCCCAATACTTTCATCACCCCAATACTGTCATCACCCCAATACTGTCATCACCCCAATACTGTCATCCCTAGCACTCCTATCCCTCCAAAGTTATCACCCTCTGCACCCCAAATATCACCCACCTGTATTGGGGAGACCTGTCCTGGGCACCCCTGGAGTGATGTGGTCTTGGGGGGGGAGTGGGGGAGGGTAAAGCTGTCAGTTTCTGTTTTGCTGTCTGTGTCCCATTGAGGAGAATTTTTATTTTCCTTCCTGTCCCTGAGACACAACAGGAAGTGGGGGGTGGGGACTTCTTCACAGACCAGCGTCTCCATTGGAAGATTTCTTCTCACTTCCTGTTCTGGTGACAACTGATAAGATTTCCCAACACTTTTTGTCTCAGTGACACCAGGACACATAGAGGGCGAATCTCCCCAGACAGCAATAAAAACCCGACAGAGGATCTAATCTTCCCCCCTCCATCCAGATCTACAAAATATAAACGTTTGTCCTCTCTGTACACTTCCTGAGACATCGGATTGTGAATTATGGGCGGAGCTTGCCACCCAAAAAAGGGAGTAAGAGCTTCTTTCGGGCGGAAAGCTTCACACGTTGTGGTTTGCCGCGATTGCCGCACGATTTATCACAGCGCAACCGCACAATGTTTATTGAAAATGATTGGCACCCGAACAAGTGTTTTGCGATTGCAGTGCGATTTGAGATTGCGGGCAGGATCACAGCAATTCTTCCCAGGATCCCAAAATGCAGTTTGGCCGCAATTATCACGCATAAATTGTGCGCCAATCCTAGACATGCAAAGCTCCTGCTCCTTTTTTTGGGCGACAAGCTGCACGAGTTGAAGTTTGTCGTGATTGCTGTGCGATTTATCGTGTGATAATCGCGCAAAACTGCACCGCTATTTTAGGCTCCATTCACATTTGGCGTTTTGGGATCACAGGCAGAATTGTTGCCATTCTGCCCTCTATATCAAATCGCACTGCAATCACAAAACGCATGTTCGGATGCCATTTATTTTTAAAGGTACACAAATGCGGGGAGGTTTCGCTGTGATAAATTGTGCATCAAACCGCAACGCACAAAGCTTAGCACCCAAAAGAAGCCCCTGCTCACTATTGGCCTACAAGATTTGCGGTTTGCCGCCACTGCCGCAAAATTTATCGATTGATTGCAGCAAAGCCGCAACGCATTTTAGGCGCCATTGAAAACGAATGGCGCCCGAAGAAGCGCTTTGCGATTGCAGTGCGAGTTGAGATCGCGAACAGAATCACAGAGATTCTGTCTGAGATCCCAAAACGCCAAAACGTGAATGGAGCCGCACACGTTTGTCAAACATTTTGATGTGCGTCGGCTTGTCGCATTCGGGGTGGCGATTTCCAATGAATGGCACCACAAGTGCAACATGCTTTTCTCCATACTGTTAGTGAATATACGTAAACGATTCCTAGCGCAACTCCAAAGTCGCACGATTTCCAGCGCAAATTTAATGTGACTTTCGGTGCGACCTTAATCCGACTTTACACTCAATGGATCCAAGTCACATCAAAAGTCACATCAAAGTAGTGCAGGCACCTTCTCAAAATCTCTGCGACTTTAAGGTGCGCTAATCTAAATGGGTGCCATCGAAAAAAATGGCTGCGTCCTGTAACGATAATATTTATACAATGTAATGATAATATTTATATTTATATAAATAAATTATATTATATAAATAAAATTATATAAATATATTTATATAATGATGTATATAATATCTAATATGTATATGTAACCATAATATCTATACAATGTAACAATAATATTTCTACAATGTATTCATTGATGAAGTTCTGCTGCCACCACAGCACTGAGGGGGCCGGCTGTCATAGTGGGCGGGGCAAAGAGCTGTGTGTGTGTGTGGTATGCCCAGGGGCAGGCAGGGGCCCCTAGGACACTGGGGGCCCTCTGCAATTGCCCCCCAATGAGTTTTCCCCAGTGACTGGAAGGAATGTGTATGAGGCGTCGGCTGTCTATAGGGGGGCACACAGTGTGATAACACCGGAGGGGCCCGCTATTCCAGGATACACAATGGTGGAGGGCAGTGTTGGGTCGGACAAGTTTTAGACCGTGGAAGGGGGGGCCCCCCCCAAACTTGAAGTGCCCCGGGCCCCCCCTTCCACGGTCTAAGGGTATTTGTGTTGAGAAGAGGAATTGGGGGGGGGGGCAGCAGGAGGTAAGCAGTATTCTTCTAGGAGGGCATATTTGGGGAGGTGTGCTAGGAGTGGTGGTTTGGGAAGTTTCTTGTCGGTGGGTGGGGGAAGAGGATCTGTGCTGAGGGAGAGGGGATTTGGGGGGACTTGTGCTATGAAAGTAATATGGCAGGGGGGAAATATTTATTTTGGGGGGGGGATTTGTGCTAGTAGGGGGAATGTGAGTAGGGAGGAGTTGTGCTTAGAGGGGAAATTTGAGGGGCAGAGGATTTGTGCTAGGAGGGGGGTAATATTTTTATTTTGGGGGGGGGGGGGTTGTGCTGGGGGCATAAGTGAGAGAGAGAGAGGATATGAGTTGGGGGGGGGGGGGGATTGGCACAGGTTTGTATTGGGAGGAGGGGGAATTTATGCTTAAGAGGTAAGTATGCAGATAGCGCCTCGCTTTTTTTTTGGGGGGGGAGGGGGATTTAATTGACGTATAATGCTCATACATCTCTGGGGGGGGGTGGGGTGCAATTTGGCATGTTCGCCGTGGTCTTTAGATGACCTTGTCCCAGCACAGTGTGTGGTTCACTTGAGCCACCAAAATTAGTTTTCAAAAACGATAAAATATGCCATTCCAGAGCGGAAACTTTTACATATGACAGCTGGCAAAATTTTACTTCCCAGATACATTTAATAAAAGAAAGTAGTTTTTAATTATTATTATATATTTTTAATATTTGTTATTATTTTATGTATTTTTTTTTATATTATTTATTATTATTTTGTTTAATTTTTTCATTTAATTTTATTATTTTTTATTATTATTTTATTATTTTTTTTATATTGCTTTGTATTATTTTATTATTTTTTTTTATTATTATTGTATTACATGTATTAAATTGCTTTATATTATTTTATTATTATTTGTATTATTATTTTATAAATTTTTTTTATATTGCTTTCTATAATTTTTTTTAATTATTATTTTATTTATTTTTTTTATATTGTTTTATATTATTATTTTTTCTGTTAGGGGGCTCAGGGCAGTTTCCCCATTTGCCCCCTTATAAATCCGGTCAGGAAGCATTCCAAGGCACTTGGGCCAAAGTGCCCCTGCCCCCATGGGCTGCGAACTACGAACTACTCCAGCAGCATAGGTTGCAGGTTCTGCCTTTTCTGCACCCCCCTCCTCCTGCTAAAGCACCCAAGGCAGCCGTCCCCTCAACCCCCCCCCCCTCGGCCTGGCCCTGGCAGAGCTTACAATGGTGGCGCAGGTGGTGCTGGCATTCTCTCTCTGCCCACACCATTGAACAGCAGCTGGCAGTATGTTGGACAGGATGGGGCTGTGCGCAGTCAGCACCGTTCAGCAGATCTCTGGTCTGTTTAGGGAACGTTTTTGGCGTTTTTAGTTGGCGTTCTTCCCCGGCAGAGCCGAGACGCTCCCGTTGGCAGAACATCTCCAGGAATCAGAAATCATCTGACAGACGCAATGTACTAAGAGAGGAAACAAGGAAATTCAGTGTATAAAGAATCCGACATGTGACCGGCGGTGACATCACAACACAATCACGGCCAGGCTCATTGGTAGAGCAAATATGGGGGTGTCTCCTAAATGAACCAATCAGGTGCCACCTTTATTGTCTAGTCATAGAAAATGGCAGCTGGAATCCGATTGGTTGCTGCGAGAAACACCGCCCAGAATGACATACAAATGCAATGGGAGGGGCTTGCCATGTTCTTCCCATTCAAATAAAGAGAACCTGTCACTGCCGAGGCAAAAATGCAAGTTGCCTGGCTGTCACGATGATCCTCTCCATGCAATACGTGGCGCCAGTGTGAGGCACGCAGATATGGATTCCTGACTTTTCTGATCTGCATACCCGGGGCCACAGAGAGCACTGAAACCAAGAGGGCAGGGCCAAGGGCGTGGGCAGAAGGGCCGGCTGCCCTGGGCACAGCGTGTATTGTAGGGATGGGGGGTGCCGCAAGTTCCTTCTACTATAAGGCTGACAGGAGTAGTGACAGCGGCATCAATGCTACTGTCAGCCCAGCACTGGAAGCAGCAAGTAGAGGAGAGCCGGAGGAGGGGCAGGCTGTGCTCTCTCTCCCCTGCCTCCTTTATAAGCGCACACATAATGGGGGGGGGGGGGGGCGCAATTTGGCATTTTTGCCCTGGGCACTGAATGATCTTGTCAAAGCAGCCAGAAATCTGGCATTTTTAGAAGGCACGCATGAAAAGCCGTGACAGGATTCCTTTAAATGTCATTTTGCAGCAGCTGGAAGATGTAGAGCAGGGGTCCTCAAACTACGGTCCGCGGGCCGAATACGGCCCGCCAAGGTCTTTTACCCGGCCCTCCCGGCCTTTCGGGCACTGGAGCCCCCACAACGGTGCGCCCGGAGAGATGCTTTCCCGGCGGACCCCGCTTCATAGGGGGAAACGGTAACAATTTTGGGCACTGTCCAGAGTGGGGGCGGAGACACAGAGCCCGCTCCAGCGCGGGAAAGCTTCACAAGGATTCTCCTCGCGGCTGCCTGTTCATAGAGGTAAGTCCCGCGGCGCTCCTCTCACTAATAATCCAAGTGCACTGGACAGGCTGGCTGAATTACTGGGCACAGATCACGCTGAATTACTGGGCACAGATCACGCTGAATTACTGGGCACAGATCACGCTGCATTGCTGGGCACAGATCACGCTGCATTGCTGGGCACAGATCACGCTGCATTGCTGGGCACAGGTCACGCTGCATAACTGGGCACAGGTCAGGCTGAATTACTGGGCACAGATCACGCTGCATTGCTGGGCACAGATCACGCTGCATTGCTGGGCACAGATCACGCTGCATTGCTGGGCACAGGTCACGCTGCATAACTGGGCACAGGTCAGGCTGAATTACTGGGCACAGATCATGCTGAATTACTGGGCACAGATCACGCTGAATTACTGGGCACAGATCATGCTGAATTACTGGGCACAGATCATGCTGAATTACTGGGCACAGATCACGCTGAATTACTGGGCACAGATCACGCTGCATTGCTGGGCACAGATCACGCTGCATTGCTGGGCACAGATCACGCTGCATTGCTGGGCACAGGTCACGCTGCATAACTGGGCACAGGTCAGGCTGCATAACTTGGCACAGGTCACGCTGCATAACTTGGCACAGGTCACGCTGCATAACTTGGCACAGGTCAGGCTGCATAACTGGGCACAGGTCACGCTGCATAACTGGGCACAGGTCAGGCTGCATAACTGGGCACAGGTCAGGCTGCATAACTGGGCACAGGTCAGGCTGCATAACTGGGCACAGGTCAGGCTGCATAACTGGGCACAGGTCAGGCTGCATAACTGGACAATGGAGAGGCTGGCTGCATTACTGGGCACAGGTCAGGCTGCATTACTGGGCGCAGGTCAGGCTGGCTGCATTACTGGGTACAGGACAGGCTGCATTACTGGGCACTGGTCAGGCTGCATTACTGGGCACTGGTCAGGCCTGCATTACTGGACACTGGTCAGGCTGCATTACTGGGCACTGGTCAGGCTGCCTTGCTGGGCACAAGTCAGGCTGCCTTGCTGGGCACAAGTCAGGCTGCCTTGCTGGGCACAAGTCAGGCTGGCTGCCTTGCTGGGCACAAGTCAGGCTGGCTGCCTTGCTGGGCACTGGAGAGGCTGGCTGAGCTGCTGGGCACTGGAGAGGCTGGCTGGGCACTGGTCAGGCTGGCTGCGCTGCTGGGCACTGGAGAGACTGGCTGGGCACTGGTCAGGCTGGCTGCGCTGCTGGGCACTGGTGAGGCTGCATTGTTGGGCACTGGTGAGGCTGCATTGATTCGGCCCCCCAACAATCTGAGGGACAGTGGACTGGCCCCCTGTTTAAAAAGTTTGAGGACCCTGATGTAGAGGAATAAAATTTCTCATTCCACGAGTACCCATAATGCACCGCAGCTCAGCGGGTTGGGGGTTGTCCCTGGCAGTGGTTTACGTCCTGACTGGCAGCTGGTTGGGGGGAGGGAGGGGGGGTTAATGATTAAAGCTGACTATCCCTCTAATTGCCCCGGTTGGGGTTCTCTGTGTTGCAGGGGATCGGCAATCTCTATAATCATCGGCAACAACACCAAAAGGTCCAACCGCTTCCACCCGCTGGTGAACATGTGGGTGTTCGAGGAGCTCGTCAACGGACGCAAGTTGTCGGAAATCATCAACCAGGACCACGAGAACGTCAAGTACCTCCCCGGCCACCGGCTGCCCCGCAATGTGGTGAGAGCGCCCCCCCTCCCCCCCCCGGAATATCTATAGGCAATCAGTGTGACCTTCACCAAACATTCTCCGGTGGAGATCAATCACCGTAATACAGAGCCAGGACAATGTCAATTACAGCGCAGAGTGAGCATGCCAATCTGTGCCCCCCCCCCCAAGATGTATGAACATTACCTGTCCCATCCCACCCCCCCCCCAAAAAAAATTGAGCACTAATCTGCATGCTTACCCACTAGGTACAAATTCCCCTCCAAGCATAAATCTTTGTCCTCCATCCCATCAAATACTCTCTCCCCCCAACTCCCCCAGCACAAACATCCCCCCCCCAAAAAAAATCACCCTCCTAGCCCAAATCCTCTACCCCTCAAATTTCCTCTCCAAGCACAATCCCCCCCCCCCCCACACTCCATATTCTCCCCCCTTAATCCTCCCTTCTAGCACAACTCTCCCCCCGCCTCCGAATTTTCCCCTCCCAACCCAACCCCCCACCCTAATCATCCCTACTAGCAAAAATCCCCCCCCCCCCGTAAAAAAAAAAACACCCCTCCTATCCCAAATCCTCTATCCTTGAAACTTCCCCTCTGAGCACACCCCCCCCCCCCCCCAGCACAAATCCCATCCCCCAATTATCCCTAGTAGCACAAATCCCCCCACAAAACTACTCCCCCCTCTACCATATGACCTCTTCTAGTACATTTCCCCCTTCTAGTACAAATCTACCTCTCCATCCCCGCTACCAACGCAACCCCCCCCAAATCAATACTCCTAGCACACACACAAATTTCCCCACCTAAAACAATTCACATCCACTAGAGCAGTGGTCTCCAAACTGCAGCCCGGGGGCCGAATGTGGCCCTTTGCTTGCTGTTATCCGGCCCTTGAGACATTTTTGGGGCATTATTACCCCCACTGTCAGCAACCAATGATGGGGCACTCTTCCTCCCACTGACACCAATGATGGGGCACTCTTCCTCCTACTGACACCAATGATGGGGCACTATTCCTCCCACTGACACCAATGATGGGGCACTATTCCTCCCACTGACACCAATGATGGGACACTATTCCTCACATTGACAACCAATGATGGGGCACTCTTCTCCCACTGACACCAATGATGGGGCACTATTACTCCCCCTAATATTAATCATGGGGAACTGTTCACTCCTACTGATGCCAGGACATTTTCTACTCCCACTGGCCACAGTCCGGCCCTCCTAAAGTTTGAAGGACAGTAAACTGGCCCTTTGTTCAGAATGTTTGGAGACCCCTGGACTAGAGGATTCACCTGCAGAGAATGTTTGGTTAATGTCAGATTCATCACTACTGTATATAGAGTGTGGGGGGGGGGTAATGATTGTCTTCCATTCAAATTGTGTAAGTTTTGTCCACTTACAAAGAAATGAAGGGTCTATAATTTTTATCATAGGTGTATTTTATATGATAGAGACAGAATATCAACCAAAAATCCAGAAATGATACAAATGTTATAAATGGAGTTGCAGTTCAGTGAGTAAAATAAGTATTTGACCCCCAAGCAAAACATGACTTAGTAGTTGGTGGAGAAACCCTTGTTGGTGATCACAGAGGTCAGACGTTCCTTGTAGGTGGTGATCACAGAGGTCAGACGTTCCTTGTAGGTGGTGATCACAGAGGTCAGATGTTCCTTGTAGGTGGTGATCACAGAGGTCAGACGTTTCTTGTAGGTGGTGATCACAGAGATCAGACGTTCCTTGTAGGTGGTGATCACAGAGGTCAGACGTTCCTTGTAGGTGGTGATCACAGAGGTCAGATGTTCCTTGTAGGTGGTGATCACAGAGGTCAGATGTTCCTTGTAGGTGGTGATCACAGAGGTCAGACGTTTCTTGTAGGTGGTGATCACAGAGGTCAGACGTTTCTTGTAGGTGGTGATCACAGAGATCAGACGTTCCTTGTAGGTGGTGATCACAGAGGTCAGACGTTTCTTGTAGGTGGTGATCACAGAGGTCAGACGTTCCTTGTAGGTGGTGATCACAGAGGTCAGACGTTCCTTGTAGGTGGTGATCACAGAGATCAGACGTTTCTTGGAGGTGATGATCACAGAGATGAGACGTTCCTTGTAGGTGGTGATCACAGAGGTCAGACGTTTCTTGTAGGTGGTGATCACAGAGATCAGACGTTTCTTGTAGGTGGTGATCACA
This sequence comes from Aquarana catesbeiana, assembly GCF_042186555.1. NCBI lineage: Eukaryota > Metazoa > Chordata > Amphibia > Anura > Ranidae > Aquarana > Aquarana catesbeiana. The sequence continues at coordinate 413,407,624 of NC_133329.1, forward strand.
GAGGTCAGACGTTTCTTGTAGGTGGTGATCACAGAGGTCAGACGTTCCTTGTAGGTGGTGATCAGAGAGGTCAGACGTTTCTTGTAGGTGGTGATCACAGAGGTCAGACGTTTCTTGGAGGTGATGATCACAGAGATGAGACGTTCCTTGTAGGTGGTGATCACAGAGGTCAGACGTTCCTTGTAGGTGGTGATCACAGAGGTCAGATGTTCCTTGTAGGTGGTGATCACAGAGGTCAGACGTTTCTTGTAGGTGGTGATCACAGAGATCAGACGTTCCTTGTAGGTGGTGATCACAGAGGTCAGACGTTCCTTGTAGGTGGTGATCACAGAGGTCAGATGTTCCTTGTAGGTGGTGATCACAGAGATCAGACGTTCCTTGTAGGTGGTGATCACAGAGGTCAGACGTTTCTTGTAGGTGGTGATCACAGAGGTCAGACGTTCCTTGTAGGTGGTGATCACAGAGGTCAGACGTTCCTTGTAGGTGGTGATCACAGAGATCAGACGTTTCTTGGAGGTGATGATCACAGAGATGAGACGTTCCTTGTAGGTGGTGATCACAGAGGTCAGACGTTTCTTGTAGGTGGTGATCACAGAGATCAGACGTTTCTTGTAGGTGGTGATCACAGAGGTCAGACGTTTCTTGTAGGTGGTGATCACAGAGGTCAGACGTTCCTTGTAGGTGGTGATCAGAGAGGTCAGACGTTTCTTGTAGGTGGTGATCACAGAGGTCAGACGTTTCTTGGAGGTGATGATCACAGAGATGAGACGTTCCTTGTAGGTGGTGATCACAGAGGTCA
>NC_133329.1:413408922-413452154 GCF_042186555.1 Aquarana catesbeiana
GTCTCATCTCTGTGATCATCACCTCCAAGAAACGTCTGATCTCTGTGATCACCACCTACAAGGAACGTCTGACCTCTGTGATCACCACCTACAAGGAACGTCTGACCTCTGTGATCACCACCTACAAGAAACGTCTGACCTCTGTGATCACCACCTACAAGGAACGTCTGACCTCTGTGATCACCACCTACAAGAAACGTCTGACCTCTGTGATCACCACCTACAAGAAACGTCTGACCTCTGTGATCACCACCTACAAGGAACATCTGACCTCTGTGATCACCACCTACAAGGAACATCTGACCTCTGTGATCACCACCTACAAGGAACGTCTGACCTCTGTGATCACCACCTACAAGGAACGTCTGATCTCTGTGATCACCACCTACAAGAAACGTCTGACCTCTGTGATCACCACCTACAAGGAACATCTGACCTCTGTGATCACCACCTACAAGGAACGTCTGACCTCTGTGATCACCACCTACAAGGAACGTCTGACCTCTGTGATCACCAACAAGGGTTTCTCCACCAACTACTAAGTCATGTTTTGCTTGGGGGTCAAATACTTATTTTACTCACTGAACTGCAACTCCATTTATAACATTTGTATCATTTCTGGATTTTTGGTTGATATTCTGTCTCTATCATATAAAATACACCTATGATAAAAATTATAGACCCTTCATTTCTTTGTAAGTGGACAAAACTTACACAATTTGAATGGAAGACAATCATTACCCCCCCCCACACTCTATATACAGTAGTGATGAATCTGACATTAACCAAACATTCTCTGCAGGTGAATCCTCTAGTCCAGGGGTCTCCAAACATTCTGAACAAAGGGCCAGTTTACTGTCCTTCAAACTTTAGGAGGGCCGGACTGTGGCCAGTGGGAGTAGAAAATGTCCTGGCATCAGTAGGAGTGAACAGTTCCCCATGATTAATATTAGGGGGAGTAATAGTGCCCCATCATTGGTGTCAGTGGGAGGAAGAGTGCCCCATCATTGGTGTCAGTGGGAGGAATAGTGCCCCATCATTGGTGTCAGTAGGAGGAAGAGTGCCCCATCATTGGTGTCAGTGGGAGGAAGAGTGCCCCATCATTGGTTGCTGACAGTGGGGGTAATAATGCCCCAAAAATGTCTCAAGGGCCGGATAACAGCAAGCAAAGGGCCACATTCGGCCCCCGGGCTGCAGTTTGGAGACCACTGCTCTAGTGGATGTGAATTGTTTTAGGTGGGGAAATTTGTGTGTGTGCTAGGAGTATTGATTTGGGGGGGGTTGCGTTGGTAGCGGGGATGGAGAGGTAGATTTGTACTAGAAGGGGGAAATGTACTAGAAGAGGTCATATGGTAGAGGGGGGAGTAGTTTTGTGGGGGGATTTGTGCTACTAGGGATAATTGGGGGATGGGATTTGTGCTGGGGGGGGGGGGTGTGCTCAGAGGGGAAGTTTCAAGGATAGAGGATTTGGGATAGGAGGGGTGTTTTTTTTTTTACGGGGGGGGGGGGATTTTTGCTAGTAGGGATGATTAGGGTGGGGGGTTGGGTTGGGAGGGGAAAATTCGGAGGCGGGGGGAGAGTTGTGCTAGAAGGGAGGATTAAGGGGGGAGAATATGGAGTGTGGGGGGGGGGGGGATTGTGCTTGGAGAGGAAATTTGAGGGGTAGAGGATTTGGGCTAGGAGGGTGATTTTTTTGGGGGGGGGGATGTTTGTGCTGGGGGGAGTTGGGGGGAGAGAGTATTTGATGGGATGGAGGACAAAGATTTATGCTTGGAGGGGAATTTGTACCTAGTGGGTAAGCATGCAGATTAGTGCTCAATTTTTTTTGGGGGGGGGGTGGGATGGGACAGGTAATGTTCATACATCTTGGGGGGGGGGGGCACAGATTGGCATGCTCACTCTGCGCTGTAATTGACATTGTCCTGGCTCTGTATTACGGTGATTGATCTCCACCGGAGAATGTTTGGTGAAGGTCACACTGATTGCCTATAGATATTCGGGGGGGGGGGAGGGGGGGGCGCTCTCACCACATTGCGGGGCAGCCGGTGGCCGGGGAGGTACTTGACGTTCTCGTGGTCCTGGTTGATGATTTCCGACAACTTGCGTCCATTGACGAGCTCCTCGAACACCCACATGTTCACCAGCGGGTGGAAGCGGTTGGACCTTTTGGTGTTGTTGCCGATGATTATAGAGATTGCCGATCCCCTGCAACACAGAGAACCCCAACCGGGGCAATTAGAGGGATAGTCAGCTTTAATCATTAACCCCCCCTCCTCCCCCAACCAGCTGCCAGTCAGGACGTAAACCACTGCCAGGGACAACCCCCAACCCGCTGAGCTGCGGTGCATTATGGGTACTCGTGGAATGAGAAATTTTATTCCTCTACATCAGGGGTCCTCAAACTTTTTAAACAGGGGGCCAGTCCACTGTCCCTCAGATTGTTGGGGGGCCGAATCAATGCAGCCTCACCAGTGCCCAACAATGCAGCCTCACCAGTGCCCAGCAGCGCAGCCAGCCTGACCAGTGCCCAGCCAGTCTCTCCAGTGCCCAGCAGCGCAGCCAGCCTGACCAGTGCCCAGCCAGCCTCTCCAGTGCCCAGCAGCTCAGCCAGCCTCTCCAGTGCCCAGCAAGGCAGCCAGCCTGACTTGTGCCCAGCAAGGCAGCCAGCCTGACTTGTGCCCAGCAAGGCAGCCTGACTTGTGCCCAGCAAGGCAGCCTGACTTGTGCCCAGCAAGGCAGCCTGACCAGTGCCCAGTAATGCAGCCTGACCAGTGTCCAGTAATGCAGCCTGACCAGTGCCCAGTAATGCAGCCTGACCAGTGCCCAGTAATGCAGCCTGTCCTGTACCCAGTAATGCAGCCAGCCTGACCTGCGCCCAGTAATGCAGCCTGACCTGTGCCCAGTAATGCAGCCAGCCTCTCCATTGTCCAGTTATGCAGCCTGACCTGTGCCCAGTTATGCAGCCTGACCTGTGCCCAGTTATGCAGCCTGACCTGTGCCCAGTTATGCAGCCTGACCTGTGCCCAGTTATGCAGCCTGACCTGTGCCCAGTTATGCAGCGTGACCTGTGCCCAGTTATGCAGCCTGACCTGTGCCAAGTTATGCAGCGTGACCTGTGCCAAGTTATGCAGCGTGACCTGTGCCAAGTTATGCAGCCTGACCTGTGCCCAGTTATGCAGCGTGACCTGTGCCCAGCAATGCAGCGTGATCTGTGCCCAGCAATGCAGCGTGATCTGTGCCCAGCAATGCAGCGTGATCTGTGCCCAGTAATTCAGCGTGATCTGTGCCCAGTAATTCAGCATGATCTGTGCCCAGTAATTCAGCATGATCTGTGCCCAGTAATTCAGCGTGATCTGTGCCCAGTAATTCAGCATGATCTGTGCCCAGTAATTCAGCCTGACCTGTGCCCAGTTATGCAGCGTGACCTGTGCCCAGCAATGCAGCGTGATCTGTGCCCAGCAATGCAGCGTGATCTGTGCCCAGCAATGCAGCGTGATCTGTGCCCAGTAATTCAGCCTGACCTGTGCCCAGTTATGCAGCGTGACCTGTGCCCAGCAATGCAGCGTGATCTGTGCCCAGCAATGCAGCGTGATCTGTGCCCAGCAATGCAGCGTGATCTGTGCCCAGTAATTCAGCGTGATCTGTGCCCAGTAATTCAGCGTGATCTGTGCCCAGTAATTCAGCCAGCCTGTCCAGTGCACTTGGATTATTAGTGAGAGGAGCGCCGCGGGACTTACCTCTATGAACAGGCAGCCGCGAGGAGAATCCTTGTGAAGCTTTCCCGCGCTGGAGCGGGCTCTGTGTCTCCGCCCCCACTCTGGACAGTGCCCAAAATTGTTACCGTTTCCCCCTATGAAGCGGGGTCCGCCGGGAAAGCATCTCTCCGGGCGCACCGTTGTGGGGGCTCCAGTGCCCGAAAGGCCGGGAGGGCCGGGTAAAAGACCTTGGCGGGCCGTATTCGGCCCGCGGACCGTAGTTTGAGGACCCCTGCTCTACATCTTCCAGCTGCTGCAAAATGACATTTAAAGGAATCCTGTCACGGCTTTTCATGCGTGCCTTCTAAAAATGCCAGATTTCTGGCTGCTTTGACAAGATCATTCAGTGCCCAGGGCAAAAATGCCAAATTGCGCCCCCCCCCCCCCCCCCCCCCCCCATTATGTGTGCGCTTATAAAGGAGGCAGGGGAGAGAGAGCACAGCCTGCCCCTCCTCCCGGCTCTCCTCTACTTGCTGCTTCCAGTGCTGGGCTGACAGTAGCATTGATGCCGCTGTCACTACTCCTGTCAGCCTTATAGTAGAAGGAACTTGCGGCACCCCCCCATCCCTACAATACACGCTGTGCCCAGGGCAGCCGGCCCTTCTGCCCACCCCTTGGCCCTGCCCTCTTGGTTTCAGTGCTCTCTGTGGCCCCGGGTATGCAGATCAGAAAAGTCAGGAATCCATATCTGCGTGCCTCACACTGGCGCCACGTATTGCATGGAGAGGATCATCGTGACAGCCAGGCAACTTGCATTTTTGCCTCGGCAGTGACAGGTTCTCTTTATTTGAATGGGAAGAACATGGCAAGCCCCTCCCATTGCATTTGTATGTCATTCTGGGCGGTGTTTCTCGCAGCAACCAATCGGATTCCAGCTGCCATTTTTCTATGACTAGACAATAAAGGTGGCACCTGATTGGTTCATTTAGGAGACACCCCCATATTTGCTCTACCAATGAGCCTGGCCGTGATTGTGTTGTGATGTCACCGCCGGTCACATGTCGGATTCTTTATACACTGAATTTCCTTGTTTCCTCTCTTAGTACATTGCGTCTGTCAGATGATTTCTGATTCCTGGAGATGTTCTGCCAACGGGAGCCTCTCGGCTCTGCCGGGGAAGAACGCCAACTAAAAACGCCAAAAACGTTCCCTAAACAGACCAGAGATCTGCTGAACGGTGCTGACTGCGCACAGCCCCATCCTGTCCAACATACTGCCAGCTGCTGTTCAATGTGTGGGCAGAGAGAGAATGCCAGCACCACCTGCGCCACCATTGTAAGCTCTGCCAGGGCCAGGCCGAGGGGGGGGGGGGTTGAGGGGACGGCTGCCTTGGGTGCTTTAGCAGGAGGAGGGGGGTGCAGAAAAGGCAGAACCTGCAACCTATGCTGCTGGAGTAGTTCGTAGTTCGCAGCCCATGGGGGGCAGGGGCACTTTGGCCCAAGTGCCTTGGAATGCTTCCTGACCGGATTTATAAGGGGGCAAATGGGGAAACTGCCCTGAGCCCCCTAACAGAAAAAATAATAATATAAAACAATATAAAAAAATAAATAAAATAATAATTAAAAAAAATTATAGAAAGCAATATAAAAAAAATTTATAAAATAATAATACAAATAATAATAAAATAATATAAAGCAATTTAATACATGTAATACAATAATAATAAAAAAAAATAATAAAATAATACAAAGCAATATAAAAAAAATAATAAAATAATAATAAAAAATAATAAAATTAAATGAAAAAATTAAACAAAATAATAATAAATAATATAAAAAAAAATACATAAAATAATAACAAATATTAAAAATATATAATAATAATTAAAAACTACTTTCTTTTATTAAATGTATCTGGGAAGTAAAATTTTGCCAGCTGTCATATGTAAAAGTTTCCGCTCTGGAATGGCATATTTTATCGTTTTTGAAAACTAATTTTGGTGGCTCAAGTGAACCACACACTGTGCTGGGACAAGGTCATCTAAAGACCACGGCGAACATGCCAAATTGCACCCCACCCCCCCCCCAGAGATGTATGAGCATTATACGTCAATTAAATCCCCCTCCCCCCCAAAAAAAAAGCGAGGCGCTATCTGCATACTTACCTCTTAAGCATAAATTCCCCCTCCTCCCAATACAAACCTGTGCCAATCCCCCCCCCCCCCCCCCAACTCATATCCTCTCTCTCTCTCACTTATGCCCCCAGCACAACCCCCCCCCCCCCAAAATAAAAATATTACCCCCCTCCTAGCACAAATCCTCTGCCCCTCAAATTTCCCCTCTAAGCACAACTCCTCCCTACTCACATTCCCCCTACTAGCACAAATCCCCCCCCCCAAAATAAATATTTCCCCCCTGCCATATTACTTTCATAGCACAAGTCCCCCCAAATCCCCTCTCCTAGCACAGATCCTCTTCCCCCACCCACCGACAAGAAACTTCCCAAACCACCACTCCTAGCACACCTCCCCAAATATGCCCTCCTAGAAGAATACTGCTTACCTCCTGCTGCCCCCCCCCCAATTCCTCTTCTCAACACAAATACCCTTAGACCGTGGAAGGGGGGGCCCGGGGCACTTCAAGTTTGGGGGGGCCCCCCTTCCACGGTCTAAAACTTGTCCGACCCAACACTGCCCTCCACCATTGTGTATCCTGGAATAGCGGGCCCCTCCGGTGTTATCACACTGTGTGCCCCCCTATAGACAGCCGACGCCTCATACACATTCCTTCCAGTCACTGGGGAAAACTCATTGGGGGGCAATTGCAGAGGGCCCCCAGTGTCCTAGGGGCCCCTGCCTGCCCCTGGGCATACCACACACACACACAGCTCTTTGCCCCGCCCACTATGACAGCCGGCCCCCTCAGTGCTGTGGTGGCAGCAGAACTTCATCAATGAATACATTGTAGAAATATTATTGTTACATTGTATAGATATTATGGTTACATATACATATTAGATATTATATACATCATTATATAAATATATTTATATAATTTTATTTATATAATATAATTTATTTATATAAATATAAATATTATCATTACATTGTATAAATATTATCGTTACAGGACGCAGCCATTTTTTTCGATGGCACCCATTTAGATTAGCGCACCTTAAAGTCGCAGAGATTTTGAGAAGGTGCCTGCACTACTTTGATGTGACTTTTGATGTGACTTGGATCCATTGAGTGTAAAGTCGGATTAAGGTCGCACCGAAAGTCACATTAAATTTGCGCTGGAAATCGTGCGACTTTGGAGTTGCGCTAGGAATCGTTTACGTATATTCACTAACAGTATGGAGAAAAGCATGTTGCACTTGTGGTGCCATTCATTGGAAATCGCACCCCGAATGCGACAAGCCGACGCACATCAAAATGTTTGACAAACGTGTGCGGCTCCATTCACGTTTGGCGTTTTGGGATCTCAGACAGAATCTCTGTGATTCTGTTCGCGATCTCAACTCGCACTGCAATCGCAAAGCGCTTCTTCGGGCGCCATTCGTTTTCAATGGCGCCTAAAATGCGTTGCGGCTTTGCTGCAATCAATCGATAAATTTTGCGGCAGTGGCGGCAAACCGCAAATCTTGTAGGCCAATAGTGAGCAGGGGCTTCTTTTGGGTGCTAAGCTTTGTGCGTTGCGGTTTGATGCACAATTTATCACAGCGAAACCTCCCCGCATTTGTGTACCTTTAAAAATAAATGGCATCCGAACATGCGTTTTGTGATTGCAGTGCGATTTGATATAGAGGGCAGAATGGCAACAATTCTGCCTGTGATCCCAAAACGCCAAATGTGAATGGAGCCTAAAATAGCGGTGCAGTTTTGCCGCGATTATCACACGATAAATCGCACAGCAATCACGACAAACTTCAACTCGTGCAGCTTGTCGCCCAAAAAAAGGAGCAGGAGCTTTGCATGTCTAGGATTGGCGCACAATTTATGCGTGATAATTGCGGCCAAACTGCATTTTGGGATCCTGGGAAGAATTGCTGTGATCCTGCCCGCAATCTCAAATCGCACTGCAATCGCAAAACACTTGTTCGGGTGCCAATCATTTTCAATAAACATTGTGCGGTTGCGCTGTGATAAATCGTGCGGCAATCGCGGCAAACCACAACGTGTGAAGCTTTCCGCCCGAAAGAAGCTCTTACTCCTTTTTTGGGTGGCAAGCTCCGCCCATAATTCACAATCCGATGTCTCAGGAAGTGTACAGAGAGGACAAACGTTTATATTTTGTAGATCTGGATGGAGGGGGGAAGATTAGATCCTCTGTCGGGTTTTTATTGCTGTCTGGGGAGATTCGCCCTCTATGTGTCCTGGTGTCACTGAGACAAAAAGTGTTGGGAAATCTTATCAGTTGTCACCAGAACAGGAAGTGAGAAGAAATCTTCCAATGGAGACGCTGGTCTGTGAAGAAGTCCCCACCCCCCACTTCCTGTTGTGTCTCAGGGACAGGAAGGAAAATAAAAATTCTCCTCAATGGGACACAGACAGCAAAACAGAAACTGACAGCTTTACCCTCCCCCACTCCCCCCCCAAGACCACATCACTCCAGGGGTGCCCAGGACAGGTCTCCCCAATACAGGTGGGTGATATTTGGGGTGCAGAGGGTGATAACTTTGGAGGGATAGGAGTGCTAGGGATGACAGTATTGGGGTGATGACAGTATTGGGGTGATGACAGTATTGGGGTGATGAAAGTATTGGGGTGATGATAGTATTGGGGTGATGACAGTATTGGGGTGATGACAGTATTGGGGTGATGACAGTATTGGGGTGATGACAGTATTGGGGTGATGACAGTATTGGGGTGATGAAAGTATTGGGGTGATGATAGTATTGGGGTGATGACAGTATTGGGGTGATGATAGTATTGGGGTGATGACAGTATTGGGGTGATGACAGTATTGGGGTGATGACAGTATTGGGGTGATGACAGTATTGGGGTGATGATATTGAGGTGTAGGAGGTTATAGTATTTGGGTGATGATTTGTTGGCTGTAGGAAGTTATAGAATTGGGGTGATATTTGGGGTGTAGGAGGTGATAATATTGGGGTGTCGGAGGTGATTGAATTGGGGTGATGATATTTGGGGTGTAGGGATAATAGTATTGGGGTGATTATATTTGGGGGTCTCACCAGTTCCCGGAGCCGATGACGGTGACTCTGAGCGGTGCCATCCTCGGATCTCTCCGCTCTACACCCGCCGGGTGATGTGTGCCCAGGCAGTTCTATTCCCGGTAATGTGTCCTCGGTGATGTATGCCTTGCCCGCTGCTTTGCGTCCTCAGCTCTGTGCCCGGTGATGTGCCCGCTGCTCTGTGCCCGGTGATGTGCCCGCTGCTCTGTGCCCGGTGATGTGCCCGCTGCTCTGTGCCCGGTGATCGGGTCTCTCTTCCTAGCTCGGTGCGGTAGGTGACAGCTCTGTCCGGATACTGAAATCTGATTTGATTAAAGAGTCTTGGGGGCGGAGCTCTCTGTGCAATTTTAATTAGAAGACGCCACTGACACCCCAATATATATATCAGTCAGTGTACCCCAACTGTGCCCCATTCCCTCACTGACACCCCAATATCTATATCAGTCAGTGTACCCCAACACTGCCCCATTTCCTCACTGACACCCCAATATATATATCAGTGTACCCCAACTGAGCCCCATTCCTCCACAGACACTCCAATATTTATATACCAGTGTACCCCAACTGTGCCCCATTTCCTCACTAACACCCCAATATATATATATATCAGTCAGTGTACCCCAACTGTGCCCCATTTCCTCACTGACACCCCAATATATATATCAGTCAGTGTACCCCAACACTGCCCCATTTCCTCACTGACACCCCAATATATATATATATCAGTGTACCCCAACTGTGCCCCATTCCCTCACTGACACCCCAATATATATATATATCAGTGTACCCCAACTGTGCCCCATTCCCTCACCAACACCCCAATACATATATATCAGTGTACCCCAACTGTGCCCCGTCTCCCCCACTGACACCACAATATATATATATATCAGTGTACCCCAACTGTTTCCCTGTCCCCCACTAATACCCCAATATATATATCAATGTGCCCCAACTGTGCCCCATCCCCCCACAGACACCCCAATATTTATATATCAGTGTACCTCAACTGTGCCCCATTCCCCCACAGACACTCCAATATTTATATACCAGTGTACCCCAACTGTGCTCCCATCCCCCACAGACACCCCAATATTTATATATCAGTGTACCTCAACTGTGCCCCATTCCCCCACTAATACCCCAATATATATATCAGTGTGCCCCCATCCGTCCACAGACACCCCAATGTTTATATATCAGTGTACCCCAACTGTGCCCCCAATCTCCACTAATACCCCAATATATATATCAGTGTACCCCAACTGTGCCCCCATCCCCCCCACAGACACTCCAATATTTATATATCAGTGTACCCCAACTGAGCCCCATTCCCTCATTGACACTCCAAGATATATCAGTGTACCCCCATCCCCAACTTTGCCCCTGTCCCCCCACTGACATCCCAAAATATATCAGTGTACCCACAGCTGTGTCCGTCCCCCCACTGATATCTCAATATATATATATATATATATATATCAGTGTACCCCAACTGTGCCCCCAATCCCTCACTGACACCCCAACATATATCAGTGTGCCCCTATCCCTCCCACTGATACCCCAGGATATATCAGTGTACCCCATCCCCAACTGCCCCCCTCCCCACTGACACCCCAATATATATCAGTGTACCCACAACTGTGTCCCCCACCGCCACCCCCCCCCCCCCTTTGACACACCAACATATGGCAGTTTACCCTAACTGTGCACCCTTCCCCCACTGACACCCCAATATCTGATACACCATAAGTGAACCCTCAACACGACCCAAGTAAATCCCCAATATTTATATACAGCCGATATTTGTATTTCTTTATTTAGTGGAAGATTCCTATTCAGGTCTGGACTGATAGGCAGCTCCAGCTTTCTTCAGAAAGACAAATCTCACTATTCCTGCTGAGTAGTCAGCAGTGGAAATCACAGCCATTGTTGCTCCTTGTATATAAATCTTTATCAGGAATCTGCATGGAGTCAGTAGCTGTACACACCACATGTCATTTCTGCCCAGGGGGAATGTAACATTGTAATCCAAATGCTGCAGACTTGGCAATGACATGTTTCTTTGTCTGCAGAGCAAGGGAACTGCTGCAGGTCCCTCTGCTCTTCTCCTAGGACAGGCACCGGCTGGGTGACACCATAGAGGGCGGGTCACCCCTGGCACAGAGAGAACATGGTGGTCACATGAGGAGACCGCGTGACTCCAGAAACAGAGAAGTGCTTGCACAATCCATGAAACCACAGCCAGGAAACTGAGAACCAGGCCCCCTCCCCCACTACTGTGTATCCATATACTGTCCCTACATCTATATACTCTACTGTGTATCCATATACCTCCCCTACATCTATATACTTTACTGTGTATCCATATACCTCCCCTACATCTATATACTCTACTGTATATCCATATACCTCCCCTACATCTATATACTCTACTGTATATCCATATACCTTCCCTACATCTATATACTTTACTGTGTATCCATATACCTCCCCTACATCTATATACTCTACTGTATATCCATATACCTTCCCTACATCTATATACCTTACTGTGTATCCATATACCTCCCCTACATCTATATACTCTACTATGTATCCACATACCTCCCCTACATCTATATACTCTACTGTATATCCATATACCTCCCCTACATCTATATACTCTACTGTATATCTATATACCTTCCCTACATCTATATACTCTACTGTGTATCCATATACCTCTCCTACATCTATATACTCTACTGTATATCCATATACCTACCCTACATCTATATACTCTACTGTGTATCCATATACCTCCCCTACATCTATATACTCTACTATGTATCCATATACCTTCCCTACATCTATATACTCTACTGTGTATCTATATACCTTCCCTACATCTATATACTCTACTGTATATCCATATACCTCCCCTACATCTATATACTCTACTGTATATCCATATACCTTCCCTACATCTATTTACTCTACTATGTATCCATATACCTTCCCTACATCTATATACTCTACTGTGTATCCATATACCTCTCCTACATCCATATGCTATACTGTGTATCTATATACCTTCCCTACATCTGTATACTCTACTGTGTATCTATATACCTTCCCTACATCTATATACCCTACTGTTTATCTGTATACCTCCCCTACATCTGTATGCTCTACTGTGTATCTATATACCTTCCCTACATATATATACTCTACTATGTATCTATACACCTTCCCTACATCTATATACACTGCTTTTTATCCATTTACCTCCCCTACATATATATACTCTACTGTATATCCATAAATCTTCCCTACATCTATATACTCTACTGTGTATCCATATACTGTCCCTACATCTATATACTCTACTGTATATCCATATACCTCCCCTACATCTATATACTCTACTGTATATCCATATACCTCCCCTACATCTATATACTCTACTGTATATCCATATACCTTCCCTACATCTATATACACTGCTGTGTATCCATATACAACCCCCACAGCACCCCTTATCCAGAACTAGAAATAAAATGTCTGGGTTGCCAATTCATTTTGAAGCCTCATTCCAGCTCTGCACTCACAGTATGTCCTCCCTCAACCTGGAGGACTGAGGACATCTTGTGGCAGAGAGGAGGTCCTGCAGGGTACAGCTCTGGAGAGGAGGTGACTGTTGCTGCTGAAGATGCTTTTTTTTTGTTATTAGACAGGTGGGGGCCCAATTTAGGGAAAAGAACCTAAAGTTGGGCTTTTACTTCACCTAACATGTGAGCAATTAAGGAATGTTGGGAAACATCAAAGCCAGAAAGTTGGGAGGACAGAAAACGATGACATCACTGAGCTCCTGTCACTCCATCAATAACTGATCCGATAATTGTTCCTGAAATGTCTACAAACATAAATAACACAAAAGGTGCACCATCCTCATTGTATGTCCTGAAATGGATATTGAGAAAGATATATTTTCTTAAGAAGTGTAATTATATTGCCATCTCAGACAGAGGGGTGTGATAAATACTACAAGCTGGGGGGGGGGGGGTACAGGCACAAAGTGAGACCAGATGCCAGAGGGGTTTGGGCACAATAAACACTACAGGCTGGGAGCATGGGGGCAAAAAAACCACCGGCCATCAGAAGGGTATAGGTGTGATAACTACTATAAGCTGTCAGTGCTGGGGGGGGTCCTTGACACTGATTCCATCAACCCCCCCCCCCCAGCATTGCTACTGATCACAACCCCCTACCCCCTTCCAAAGCATTCCCGATTTCTGTCTATTGATGGGTCCCCTCGCCTCCCCAGTCCATGGTGTGCAGGCAGTGAGGAGATGATGTGCTGTAACCTTTAGCAACCAATCAGTGAGCAGTAATGATGTGCACTAACCTCTTGCAACCAATCATTGAGCGGTAAGGATATGCAGTAACCTCTAGCAACCAATCAGTTTGCAGTAATAATGTGCAGTAACCTCTAGCAACCAATTAGTGAGGGGTAAAGATCTCCAGTAACCTCTAGCAACCAATCAGTGAGCAGTATTGATGCACAGTATTCTCTAGCAACCAATCAACAAGCAGAAGTCATGTGCTGTAACCTCTAGCAAATAATCAGTGAGACATAATATGTGCTGTAACCTCTAGCAGCCAGTCAGTGAGCAGTAATGATACACTGCAAACCAATCGCTGCCTAAACTCATTCAGTAAACCGATATTTTTTTTATGTCTCAGAGCAGGTGGAGAACGAAATTGCATGGGGGAGGGGGGTCCAAGAAAATGTTTGTCCAGAGTTCAAGCAATATTAAAGACGGCCCTGGTGATACCTCATTGCCCAGGATATTTGTTTGGTAGACAAACAGAAGAGAAGAGCGCACGGGCTCTGGTGCAATAAATAAAAAACTAGATAAAATTGCACTCACAAGCAAAGAAATAGTTTATCAATCATATCTCCCCACCATGGCACTGTGCACCAAAGTCCTTGCACCGCCCCTAATAGGAGCTCCAGCTGACAGAGTGGATATGGCGGCAGTCCTGGACCGAATGCTGCCGCTATGTTTGATCACATCTTTGTTTGGTAGCCATACATACAGTATTATGATGGTCACCATAGCGCCCGCTGATACTTTGGTGAATTACTGTATGGACTGCGCTGGGTTATCTGATTACGTGACGCAAAAACCAACAAATGCTAAGAGGGTGCGGGCACAAGAAGTACTACAGGCTAGGGGGGTGTGGGCATAAAAACCACCAGACATCAGAAGGGCATGTGCAGGGCTGGCCCAAGACATTGTGCTGCCTGGGTCCAAAAATTAAATGCTGCCCCCCCCCAAAAAAAAAAATCAGTGCCACCAAAAAGGCCCTGCATTATTTTATATCATGATAATTAAAACTAAAATTACATTTATCAGGAAGTCAGATTTACATGTAACAGCACCTTGTCTATATGCAAAATTATACGACATACCATTATGTTCAATTCCAAGGGGCGGGCTAGGGTAGTATATGGACAGGCTAGGGTAGTATATGGGCAGGCTAGGGTAGTATACAGACAGGCTAGGGTAGTATACAGACGGGCTAGGGTAGTATATAGACAGACTAGGGTAGTATATGTACAGGCTAGGGTAGTATAGGGGCAGGCTAGGGCAGTATATGGACAGGCTAGGGTAGTAAATAGACAGGCTAGGACAGTATAGGGGTGGGCTAGGGTAGTATAAGGGCAGAATAGGGGCGGGCTAGGGTAGTATATGGACAGGCTAGGATAGTATATAGACAGGTTAGGGTAGTATATAGACAGGCTAGGGTAGTATATAGACAGGCTAGGGTAGTATATCGACAGGCTAGGGTAGTATATAGACAGGCTAGGGTAGTATATGGACAGGCTAGGGTAGTATAGGGGCAGGCGGAGCAGCCCGGGGTGGGGGGGGGGGGGGGCAGTTGTCATCATGACACACAAAACTGCTGGAAAAAAAATCTTGGTTGTCAAATTGCTGGGTAAATAGAAGGAGAGGCGGCCATGGTTCAGTTTGCTGCCCCTCTCAAAGGGCTGCCTGGGTCCAATGGACCCACTGGGACCCACTGTAGGGCCAGCCCTGGATATGTGCATAATAGATATTACAGGCTGGGGGCAGGTAAAGGAACACAATCCATCAGATACCAGCAGGCATGGGCACAATATATACTACAGAGTAGGGTGTGCAGGCACAAAAACACCAGAAGCCAACAGGGTATGTAAATACTACAGGATAGGGGTTATGGGCACAATAAATATTAGAGGCTAGGAGGGTGAAGGTACAAAAAAAACACCAGATTTCAGCAATAAATACTAAGGCCAGGTGGGAAATGGGCTCATAAACCACCAGTTGCCAGAATGGTATGGGCACAATAAATACTACAGACGAGGGATGTGTGGGCACAAAAACAGCAGATGGCAGAAGGGTGCGGGCACATCCTATATGGGAGATGTTGCTGTGCTGGATGTATTTCCTCTTTTTGCACGTTAATCATTTTACCATTTTTGTGTCATTTTTTATCCATTTTCTCCCACAGATCGCTGGTTTATAAACCCCTGATCCATTTATTATGGAATACGGGCCCCCAAATTCCACCTATATCTGGAGTCCCTATATAAATAAATAGATAGTACCCCCCCCCCTCCCCCATTGGTGCCCCCCTATGAATGAAAGTGTAATATCACTCCAAGTGTCTCCTCAGGAAGTACAATGTATCCAAATCCCTCCAATAGAAATGTGTCTAATAACCAGAACAATGCTCTGAACAAAAGTGCAAAAATACTCCAAAATAGACTAAAAGTTGCAAAATGTAATCTTGTGGTTTCTCTCCAGAAATCTACACCAGCTCCCCACTGATACCCCAATATCTATCAGTGTACCCCTCTACACCTACTGACACCCCAATATCAGTTTCTTTCTATCAATGTACTTCATCTGTACCCCTTTCCTCCCAACGAAACCCCAATATCTAAATGTTCCTATCAGTGTACCCCACCTGTACCACAATGCCTACATTGCCACTCTCATATCTGTCCTATCCCCTGTCTCCCCAACATCTCTGTATTCCTATCAGTGTACCCCAATCCCCCCCCCCTGCTGATTCCCAACAACTGTATATTACTATTCGTGTACTCCAGCTGCCCTTTTTCCCCACACGGACACCCCAATATCTGTAAATTCCTATACGTATACCCCAGCTGTTCTCCCAGCCCCCCCCCCCACTGACTCCCCAAATTCTATATATTTCTTTCAATGTACCCCATCTGCCCCCTCTATCCTTCCCCACTGACACCCCAATATTTGTATATTCCTAATAATGAACCCCAACAGTCCCCATATCCCTCACTGACACCCCAATATTTGTACAGTATATTACTACCAGTGTACCCCAACTGTACCACTACCCCCCCACTGATACCCCAATTATTGTATATTACTATCAGTGAACACCAACTGCACCTCTACCCCCCCCCCCCCCCCACACACACTGAAACCCCAATCTGTATATTGCTATCAGTGTATCCCAACTGTCCCTCTATGCCCCCCCCCCCAGACACCTCAATATCTGTATATTCCTAGCATTGTACCCCAGATGTCCCCCTATCCTCCCATGGATGCCCCAATATCTTTAAATTCCTATCAGTAAACGCCAGCTGACCCCAATCCCCCCACTGACACCCCATTATCTGTAAAGGTATTTTTAGTATACCCCAGCGGCTCCCCTATCCCTTCACTAACACCCCAATATGTGTATAATTTTATCAGTGTACCCCAGCTGTCCCTCTATATCCTCATTGCCACCCAAATATCTGTATGTTTCTTACAGTGTACCCCAGATATCCCTGTATCTGTTCACTTACACCCCATTATCTGTATATTACTATCAGTGTACCCCAACTGTCCCTTTATATCCTCACTGACACCCCAATATCTGCATGTGTTTATCAGTCAGTGTACCCCAACTGTCCCCCTATCCCCTCACTGACACCCCATTATCTGTATATTACTATCAGTGTACCTCAACTGTCCCCCTATCCCCTCACTGACACCCCATTATCTGTATATTACTATCAGTGTACCCCAACTGTCCCCCTATCCCCTCACTGACACCCCATTATCTGTATATTATTATCAGTGTACCCCAACTGTCCCCCTATCCCCTCACTGACACCCCATTATCTGTATATTATTATCAGTGTACCCCAACTGTCCCCCTATCCCCTCACTGACACCCCATTATCTGTATATTACTATCAGTGTACCCCAACTGTCCCCCTATCCCCTCACTGACACCCCATTATCTGTATATTATTATCAGTGTACCCCAACTGTCCCCCTATCCCCTCACTGACACCCCATTATCTGTATATTACTATCAGTGTACCCCAACTGTCCCCCTATCCCCTCACTGACACCCCATTATCTGTATATTATTATCAGTGTACCCCAACTGTCCCCCTATCCCCTCACTGACACCCCATTATCTGTATATTACTATCAGTGTACCCCAACTGTCCCCCTATCCCCTCACTGACACCCCATTATCTGTATATTATTATCAGTGTACCTCAACTGTCTCCCTATCCCCTCACTGACACCCCATTATCTGTATATTACTATCAGTGTACCCCAACTGTCCCCCTATCCCCTCACTGACACCCCATTATCTGTATATTATTATCAGTGTACCTCAACTGTCCCCCTATCCCCTCACTGACACCCCATTATCTGTATATTATTATCAGTGTACCCCAACTGTCCTCCTATCCCCTCACTGACACCCCATTATCTGTATATTATTATCAGTGTACCCCAACTGTCCCCCTATCCCCTCACTGACACCCCATTATATGTATATTACTATCAGTGTACCCCAACTGTCCCCCTATCCCCTCACTGACACCCCATTATCTGTATATTATTATCAGTGTACCTCAACTGTCTCCCTATCCCCTCACTGACACCCCATTATCTGTATATTACTATCAGTGTACCCCAACTGTCCTCCTATCCCCTCACTGACACCCCATTATCTGTATATTATTATCAGTGTACCCCAACTGTCCCCCTATCCCCTCACTGACACCCCATTATCTGTATATTACTATCAGTGTACCCCAACTGTCCCCCTATCCCCTCACTGACACCCCATTATATGTATATTACTATCAGTGTAACCCTTCCTATATATACAGCCAAAACTGGATATGAATAAATCCAAAATTTAAACTTGGGGTCACGCTTCTGATATCCACACCAACCAGCCTCTGGAATTTTGGAACTTTTCCAGTTAATTTTTGAATATTTTTGTACTTTTTCCAGAGGATTATCGGGGGGACGAGACATTTATATTGGGGGATTCTGATACATTTTAGTGGGGGAGACACATGGTGATACGTTGTAAATTGTATCTAAACCTGAGAACAGAAATGTCACATATTACAGATTGCCGGGTATTCGATGTGCGATCACATTTGTTTTCATTTTTATGTTACATTTCCTCCATTATTCTCCTTCCAGTAACACACTTCCTGTCCCAGGGTGACAACACTTCCTGTTCTGTATCACGGGAGGAGCAGTGTTGTCACCCATGGACAGGAAATGTTCTAGGACTACAGGCCATATTCCTCTTTCCTAATTACGATAACATAAGGAGGGAGGTGTTGTGTAGTCTGTCAAGGAAAATGGGAGTAATGTAACTGATAAGAGTCAGCCCAGGCAGAGCGCACAGGAAGTTATCAGCCCACTGGATTTCTGGCAGGATCAACAGATACTTTTTTTGCACTTATCAAACCCATATAAAAACATTTCCACTGGGATATTTCGCAGACCAAATGTGGGGGGAAATAAGAGAAGATGGTTGTTGGGGTATACAGTATATACTGTACTTTAATGGGATATATATACTGGGGGGAGCAGGAGGGGAGGGGGAGGGGTTGGTGTTACTATATTTCTGTACAATAAAAGATCCAAATGGAAAGATCTGGGATACAAATGTATCTATTGTTAGGATATATTCTGGAGAGCGCTCTGTCCCATATACAGGAGATTCTTCCCATTCCTGGGTGTGGGTGGAGTTCTGCGGGATTTTGTGTTCTACAGCTGATCATATTGGACCAGAAACCAGGAGCCCAATAATCCAGGCCCTCCAAAGTCCAGGTCCCCCATAATCCAGGCCCTCCAAAGTCCAGGTCCCCCAAAATCCAGGCCCTCCAAAGTTCAGGTCCCCCATAATTCAGGCCCTCCAAAGTCCAGGTCCCCCAAAATCCAGGCCCTCCAAAGTCCAGGTCCCCCATAATCCAGGCCCTCCAAAGTCCAGGTCCCCCATAATCCAGGCCCTCCAAAGTTCATGTCCCCCATAATCCAGGCCATCCAAAGTCCAGGTCCCCCATAATCCAGGCCCTCCAA
This sequence comes from Aquarana catesbeiana, assembly GCF_042186555.1. Lineage (NCBI taxonomy): Eukaryota > Metazoa > Chordata > Amphibia > Anura > Ranidae > Aquarana > Aquarana catesbeiana. Next base: position 413,428,229 of record NC_133329.1, read on the forward strand.
AGTCCAGTTCCCCCATAATCCAGGCCCCTCATATTCCAGGCCCTCCTTATTCCGTGCCCTCCAGAATTCCAGGTCCCCTATATTCTGGGCCCTCCATATTCCAGTTCCCCTATATCCTGGGCCCTACATATTCCAGGTCCTCCATTTTCCAGGTCCCCCATATTCCAAGACCTCCATATTCCGGGCTATCCATATTCCAGGTCCCCCATACTCCAAGTCCTCCATATTCCAGGCCCTCCATATTCCGTGTCCCCCATATTCCAAGTCCTCCATATTCCAGGCCCTCCATATTCCGGGCTATCCATATTCCAGGTCCCCCATACTCCAAGTCCTCCATATTCCAGGCCCTCCATATTCCGTGTCCCCCATATTCCAAGTCCTCCATATTCCAGGTCCTTCATATTCCGGCCCCTCCATATTCCGGGACCTCCATATTCCACGTCCCTCATATTCCAGCCCCTCCATATTCCAGGCTACCCATATTCCAGGTTCCCCATATTCCAATTCCTCCATTTTCCAGGCCCTCCATATTCCGGGCCCTCCATAGTCTGGGCGTTCCATATTCCAGGTCCTTCATATTCCAGCCCCTCCATATTTTGGGACCTCCATATTCCACGTCCCCCCATATTCCAGCCCCTCCAAATTCCGAACCTCCATATTCCAGGTCCCCCATATTTCGGCCCTCCGGAATTCCAGTTCCCCCATATTCGAGGTCCCCTATATTCCAGGACCTCCATATTCCAGGTCCCCCATATTCCAGGCCCTCCATATTCCAGGTCCCCTATATTCCAGGACCTCCATATTCCAGAACCCCCATATTCCGGGCCCTCCATATTCCAGGTCCCCTATATTTCAGGACCTCCATATTCCAGGTCCTCCATATTCCAGGTCCCTTATATTCCGGGTCCTCCATATTCCGGCCCTCCGGAATTCCAGTTCCCCCATATTCCAGCCACTCCATATTCCAGGTCCCCCATATTCCGGCCCCTCCATATTCTGGGTCCTCCATATTCCGGGCCTCCGGAATTCCAGTTCCCCCATATTCGGGCCCCTCCATATTCCAGGTCCCCTATATTCCAGGACCTCCATATTCCAGGTCCCCCATATTCCGGGCCCTCCATATTCCAGGTCTTCTATATTCCAGGACCTCCATATTCCAGGCCCTCCATATTCCAGGTCCCCTATATTTTGGGACCTCCATATTCCAGGTCCTCCATATGCCAGGTGCCTTATTTTCCGGGTCCTCCATATTCCGGCCCTCCGGAATTCCAGTTCCCCCATATTCCAGGTCCCCTATATTCCAGGACCTCCATATTCCAGGTCCCCTATATTCCAGGCCCTCCATAGTCCAGGTCTTCTATATTCCAGGACCCCCATATTCCGGGCCCTCCATATTCCAGGTCTTCTATATTCCAGGACCTCCATATTCCAGGCCCTCCATATTCCAGGTCCCCTATATTTTGGGACCTCCATATTCCAGGTCCTCCATATGCCAGGTGCCTTATTTTCCGGGTCCTCCATATTCCGGCCCTCCGGAATTCCAGTTCCCCCATATTCCAGGTCCCCTATATTCCAGGACCTCCATATTCCAGGTCCCCTATATTCCAGGCCCTCCATAGTCCAGGTCCCCTATATTCCAGGTCCCCCATATTCAGGGCCCTCCATATTCCAGGTCCCCTATATTCCAGGTCCCCCATATTCAGACCCCTCCATATTCTGGGTCCTCCATATTCCGGCCCTCCGGAATTCAAGTTCCCCCATATTTGGGCCCCTCCATATTCCAGGTCCCCTATATTCCAGGACCTCCATATTCCAGGTCCCCCATATTCTGGGCCCTCCATATTCCAGGTCCCCCATATTTCGGGACCTCCATATTCCACGTCCCTTATATTCCAGGACCTCCATATTCCAGGTCCCCCATATTCTGGGCCCTCCATATTCCAGGTCCTCCATATTCCGGCCCTCCGGAATTCCAGTTCCCCCATATTCCAGACCCTACATATTTCAGGTGCCCCATATTCTAGAGGAAATATGGAGGGGTCTGTGGGGGGATATCGGTGATTCTCTCATTTTATGGTTGGGGTGGATTGAAGTTGGCTGAGAATTGTACAGTGTGCGCTCAGTGTAGAGGATGAACATGACAGTCCGGATGAATCTCCATCATCATCCCCGAATGTGTGTCACCCCCATATTTGGTGGGATCCCCAATATTTCAGGTTCCCCACATACCATATCCCTCATACTCTGGGCCCTCCAAATTCCAGGTCCCCCATATTCTGGGCCCCCTGATTCCCCTAAATTCCAGGTCCCTGATATTCCATGTCCCCCATTTTCTGGGCCCTCCATATCCCAGGTCCCTCTCTCTGTTTATTATAAATCTGATCCTTTTCCCCTCCCCCTGGGGAGCTCTGCACCAATCACTGATAGGGGAATTCGCTCCTCACAGGCTCCGCCCACCGACTGGCAAAATCTGCCAGGAACCAACATGGCGTCTTCCATGGCCTCGTCGCTGGCGACCCGTGACCCGGAAGTGACGGAGGAGCTGTGGCCCATCCTGGGGGAAGCCGAGGAGGAGACATGGAGAGAGCGGGGGAGAAACACCGAGCCTGAGAGAGAGAGGAGACCCCCCAAAATACGGAGACCCCCCATCTACAGACCTCCAGAGAGAGAGAGGTGCCCCCCATCTACAGACCTCCAGAGAGAGAGGGGTGCCCCATCTACAGACCTCCAGAGAGAGAGGTGCCCCCCGAATATAAAGACCCCCCATCTACAGACCTCCAGAGAGAGAGGAGAACCCCCAATATAGAGACCCCCATCTATATACCCCTAGAGAGAGAGAGGTGCCCCCCCAATATAGAGACCCCCATCTACAGACCTCCAGAGAGAGGAGAACCCCCCCCCATCTACAGACCTCCAGAGAGAGGAGAACCCCCCTCCATCTACAGACCTCCAGAGAGAGAGAGGTGCCCCCCCATCTACAGACCTCCAGAGAGAGAGAGGTGCCCCCCCATCTACAGACCTCCAGAGAGAGAGGTGCCCCCCGAATATAGAGACCCCCCATCTACAGACCTCCAGAGAGAGGAGAACCCCCCATCTACAGACCTCCAGAGAGAGGAGAACCCCCCCATCTACAGACCTCCAGAGAGAGAGAGGTGCCCCCCAATATAGAGACCCCCATCTACAGACCTCCAGAGAGAGGAGAACCCCCCCATCTACAGACAGACCTCCAGAGAGAGGAGAACCCCCCCCATCTACAGACCTCCAGAGAGAGGAGAACCCCCCCCCATCTACAGACCTCCAGAGAGAGGAGAACCCCCCCATCTACAGACCTCCAGAGAGAGAGAGGTGCCCCCCAATATAGAGACCCCCCCATCTACAGACCTCCAGAGAGAGGAGAAACCCCCCATCTACAGACCTCCAGAGAGAGGAGAAACCCCCCATCTACAGACCTCCAGAGAGAGAGAGGTGCCCCCCAATATAGAGACCCCCCCATCTACAGACCCCCAGAGAGAGAGAGGTGCCCCCCGAATATAGAGACCCCCCATCTACAGACCTCCAGACAGAGAGAGGTGCCCCCCAATAAAGAGACCCCCCCATCTATATACCCCTAGAGAGAGAGAACCCCCAAAATACTGAGACCCCCAATATAGAGACCCCCCTTCAATATACCCCTAGAGAGAGAGAGAAGAACCCCCAAAATACTGAGACCCCCATCTATATACCTCCAGAGAGAGGTGCCCCCCAATATAGAGACCCCCCCCCCAAATACAGACCTCCAGAGAGAGGAGAACCCCCAATATAGCGACCCCCCCCCTTCTATATACCCCTAGAGAGAGGAAAACCCCCGAAATACTGAGACCCCCCCCCCCATCTACAGACCTCCAGACAGTACACCCCAAAGTACACCCCACATATAGAGACCCCCATCTAAAGACCCCCAGAGAGAGGTGCACACCTCATCCACATACCCCTCTATACAGACACCCCACATCCACTTACCACCCCCCCCCGTATAGGAGACCTGCCCCCCCACCCCTGTATAAGCTCCCCCCCATCAATATACCCATACTGCCCCCCCCTTTTATACGGACACCCCACATACTGACCCCCACACCCCCCTCTATATACCTCCCTCTATAGGAACCCCCCCCACCAATACATGACCATATAGTGCCCCCTCTTGTATACACCTCTGACCCCTCGGTGACCCCCGTATTCTCTATACATGCTGCCCCCCTTCTCTCTCTTTGTATAGCCCACCCAGTGCAGGAATCTGCCCCCCCCCCCCCCCCCCCGGCACCATACATAGAGACCCACCCACAGACTGTCAGCTCTTGTGTCCCCCCCCAACCACAGATCTCAGGAAGTGTTCAGGAAGTGTGACCACCATCGGGACCGCCGTCTGATGTATCTACCAGAGGAGTGACCCCGGAGAGAGAGTGCTCCCCCGGTGACCCCCACCATGCAGGGTGACGCCGCCATGAAGGCCTCCGATAGTGACGGCAAGCTGGACGCGGCTCCCAGTCCGCATAACAACCGAGGGCCCCCCCGGGGAGTCAGCAAGGCCTGGCAGTACAGGTGAGGAGGGGGGGAGGGGAGGCAGGAGACCGCACTGTCGTGTCTGTTACTGGATCCGCCCCCAGAAAGGGGGAGGGGGGAATCTGCTGTGTGATGACCGGGGCTCTGGATGCTGATTGGTTGTCTGTCTGTACCTGACATGTGGTCGGTGTTGTACTCTGCTACATCAGTGTCAGCGCCATTGTACACACCACCCGTACTGAACCAAATGTCAGTTTGTGAAATTTTAAATAAAGCTGGGAAAAAAAGTTGCAATGAACTCTGAAGGATGATCTCAGACACTCCGAGGTGAAACGCGTCAGCCGGGAGAGTCCTACGTAATTGTCTGGATTAATAAAGCTGTTACAAGATGCTGACATCATTTCTCATCATTGCTTCTCTATGCAATGCAGGCGGATCATGGCTGGTGGGAGGGGCCAGCAGGGGCTGTACATATCTTCCTGAAAACATCCCAGCCCCTCCCCCCGTCCTCAGTACTCCTCCCAGGAGCCCCCAGTCCTGATGTAAGCAGTGGGAGGAGTTATGCAAATTTCACAATGCCTTGATAGGTGGGTGTCAGTCTGGTAGAAGTGGGCGTTCTTAGGCAGGCTGTATTTGCATAGATAACGCCCACATGTGATGCTGAGCCGCCGTGATTGACAGACCTGAAATCCAATGAATAAAGGGGGCGGTGCCAGGGACAGGGTCCTCTGATTTGTACATATACAGTGGGGGGGAGGGGGGAAATCGTCTCCCCTGCAGATTGTGTAAGTTTTGCCCACTTACAAAGAAATGAAGGGTCTATAATTTTTATCATAGGTGTATTTTATATGATAGAGACAGAATATCAACCAAAATGTGTAAACACATGATACAAATGTTATAAATGGAGTTGCAGTTCAGTAAGTAAAATAAGTATTTGACCCCCAAGCAAAACATGACTTAGTAGTTGGTGGAGAAACCCTTGTTGGTGATCACAGAGGTCAGACGTTCCTTGTAGTTGGTGATCACAGAGGTCAGACGTTCCTTGTAGGTGGTGATCACAGAGGTCAGACGTTTCTTGTAGGTGGTGATCACAGAGGTCAGACGTTTCTTGTAGGTGGTGATCACAGAGGTCAGACGTTTCTTGTAGGTGGTGATCACAGAGGTCAGATGTTTCTTGTAGGTGGTGATCACAGAGGTCAGACGTTTCTTGTAGGTGGTGATCACAGAGGTCAGATGTTTCTTGTAGGTGGTGATCACAGAGGTCAGACGTTCCTTGTAGTTGGTGATCAGGTTTGCACACATCTCAGGAGGGATTTTGTCTTCTTTACAGATCTTCTCTAAATCCTGAAGGTTTCTTGGCAACTCGAAGTTTCAGCTCCTCCATACATTTTCTATAGGATTAAGGTCTGGAGACTGGCTAGACCACTCCATGACCTTCATGTGCTTCTTCTTGAGCCACTCCTTTGTTGCCTTGGCGGTATGTTTAGGGTCGTTGTCATGCTGGAAGACCCATCCATGACCCATCTTCCGTGTTCTGTCTGAGGGAAGAAGGTTCTCCTCCAAGATCTTACAATACATGGCCCCGTCCATTGGACCCTCAATGTGGCAAAGTCGCACCTATGATAAAAATGATAGACCCTTCATTTCTTTGTAAGTGGGCAAAACTTACACAATCTGCAGGAGAGACAATCATTATTTTCCCCCACTGTAGCCTATTGGCTCCCTTCCTGTCTCCGCCCACACATCAGACACCATAAGTGTGGTCTCGGCAGGCGGTCATTGTGTGCATACAGAGGGTGTTGATATGACCGGTCCTCTTCACTCTGCATGTGACTCAGGGCTCACAGTCTGCCATCGGCGGGAGGAATGACACTTAGGTGACACCATGGAGGTCACACGGAGCGGAGTGTCCCCGTCACATAATGAAGAGTCCATAGATACTCTGCAAACACATTGTGTCCTCCTCCCGACAACCAGTCAGAAGCTCTCAGACCGCCTCCTATGTATGGAGAGCACTTTCAGTTTCTTCTTCTGGATCCTCAGAATAAAACACACATGGAGTGCTCTGGGGGGAGATCTCTCCTATACCCGGCTCTGTGTGTGGAGTGCTCTGGGGGGGAGATCTCTCCTATACCCGGCTCTGTGTGTGGAGAACTCTCCTATACCCGGCTCTGTGTGTGGAGTGCTCTGGGGGGAGATCTCTCCTATACCCGGCTCTGTGTGTGGAGTGCTCTGGGGGGAGATCTCTCCTATACCCGGCTCTGTGTGTGGAGTGCTCTGGGGGGAGATCTCTCCTATACCCGGGTCTGTGTGTGGAGAACTCTTCTATACCCGGCTCTGTGTGTGGAGTGCTCTGGGGGGAGAACTCTCCATTACCCGGCTATACGGAGTGCTCTGGGGGGAGAACTCTTCTATACCCGGCTCTGTGTGCGGAGTGCTCTGGGGGGAGAACTCTCCATTACCCGGCTATACGGAGTGCTCTGGGGGAGAACTCTCCTATACCCGGCTATACGGAGTGCTCTGGGGGTGAGTGTATACAACCCCCCCATACTGTCCATAGGGGGAGCTCTTGTTACATTGTATCTCTGTTTTCATCCTCTCATATTGACAGGTCCTCCTGTGAATTGTGTCCTGGATTCTGATTGGTTGGGGTTGGAGGAGTCGCTCTGTCCACCTCTGCAGACTCCATTAATATTTAACACGTTATCTGACCGGTCCGGCCGCGTCCAGAGCGCGAGGTGCGCCATTAATCATTTATGACACCGGCCAGACCGGAGGGGAAATATTAAACCGCTGGCAGTGAGGAATTCTGATTGGTTGGGGGAAATTTTACATCCATCAGCTGATGATCGGTCACATGACCCTTCTCAGGCGTCACTCCGCTTTATCTTCCAGCTGCTGAACAGCGGCAGTTATTACCCTCAGCAGAATGTTTCCTGAGGAACGCGCCTGAAAGTGGAACTGTTCTTGTTTCCCTAACAACCAGATTTCCTTCCATATCTCTGGTCTTGGCACGTGATTGGTTGGTGAGAGGAACAAGAACAGTTCTGTGTGTTTTATTATTTGTTTTTTTTTCTTTTACAAAATTTAAGATTTGATTTGAAATAAATTGGGCGGAGCACAGAATGATGAGGGGGGGTGGGGTAAGGTGATTTAGATTGCTCTGTTCTCCGCCAGTCCCTGCTGAGCCAGTCAAATTTTGATCCATGTATGGCCGGCGTAGGCCGGGGCTGGACAATTCCCGGTCACAGGATTGGGACTGAAAACAACCTCTCTGGTGACGGGGTCAGCGGTGTCACTGAGCTCCATTGTGACCAGCCTGTGCTTCCCATTCATCCCTGTTGTATGGCAGTGTTTCTGGGTGCCACTGGGTGTCGCTGTGACCTGCTTCCTTTTATCATCTGCAGTTTAAGGCTGAGGGGTCACACCCCCTTGTGTGCCCCCCCCCCTTGTGTGTCCCCCCACCCCCCACATCATTATCACACCCCCTGTGTGTCCCCCCACCCCCCACATCATTATCACCCCCCCTGTGTGTCCCCCCCACCCCCACATCATTATCACCCCCCCTTGTGTGTCCCCCCACCCCCCCACATCATTATCACCCCCCCTTGTGTGTCCCCCTGCCCCCCACATCATTATCACCCCCCCTTGTGTGTCCCCCCACATCATCACCCCCCCTTGTGTGTGTCCCTGCCCCCCACATTATCACAACCCCCCCCTGTGTGTCCCCCTCCCCCCCACATCATTATCACACCCCCCTGTGTGCCCCCCACATCATTACATCATTATCACACCCCCCTGTTTGTCCCTCCCACATCGTTATCACCCCCCCTGTGTGCCCCCCCACATCGTTATCACCCCCCCCTGTGTGCCCCCCCCACATCATTATCACCCCCCCTGTGTGCCCCCCCACATCATTATCACACCCCCCTGTGTGTCCCTCCCACATCATTATCACCCACCCCCCTGTGTGTCCCTCCCACATCATTATCACCCACCCCCCTGTGTGTCCCTCCCACATCATTATCACCCACCCCCCTGTGTCCCTCCCCACATCATTATCACACCCCCCTGTGTCTCCCCCCTCCCCCCCACAACATCACACCCCCCTGTGTGCCCCCCCCATCATTATCACACCCCCTGTGTGCCCCCCCATCATTATCACACCCCCCTGTGTGTCCCTCCCACATCATTATCACCCCCCCCTGTGTGTCCCTCCCACATCATTATCACCCCCCCCCCGTGTGTCCCCCCCCCCACATCATTATCACCCCCCCCCGTGTGTCCCCCCCCCCCCCACATCATTATCACACACCCCTGTGTGCCTCCCCCACATCATTATCACACACCCCTGTGTGCCTCCCCCACATCATTATCACACACCCCTGTGTGCCTCCCCCACATCATTATCTCCCCCCCCCCACATCATTATCACACACCCCTGTGTGCCTCCCCCACATCATTATCTCCCCCCCCCCACATCATTATCACACACCCCTGTGTGCCTCCCCCACATCATTATCACACCCCCTGTGTGCCCCCCCCACATCATTATCACACACCCCTGTGTGCCCCCCCCCCACATCATTATCACACACCCCTGTGTGTCCCCCTCCCCCCTGTGTCATGTGATCATTGTGTCTGCGGCGTGTCATGTGATGCGGTTTGGTTCAATGTGTTTACAGCTGAACTCCGGGGAGAAATGTAAAAATTTAATAAGAGATTTGGCCCCTCCCATAGAGATTTCCTTCCTCGCAGCAGGTGTAGAGGAGTCGCTGTTCGGTCCTCGTATTTCCCGGCTCGCTGTCCCTGGATTCCTGATTTGTAGGATGCATGGCCCAATGTGAGGAGGTCACTCACCTGTGGGGGGTATTTATCTGCCATGGAGAATGGTGGGGGGGGGGGGGTGCCCCTTTAATAATGACAGTTGTCTGGCTGCCAGGGTAATGTTTTGGCTTCAACACATCAAAGATCCAGAAGAAGTACAAAGATCGGGAATTCTGACCCCATTTACATCCTGATAGTTCCGGGTCAGAAGCCAGTCACAGCCAGGTGATCAGTATTTTTAGGCACAAGCTTAGCAATGGCCACCCCCCCCCCCCCAATCACACCTATCATTTGGGGTTTGGATGAGTATGGTGGAGCCTGCTGGGCCCCTCCTACAGCTCTCCTCTCTCTCTCCTTGTGCAGGGTGACTGGTCTGGTCTCCGCCCCCTTCTGTAGTGGGTGGAGCCTGCTAGGCCCCTCCCACAGCACTGTTCTCTCTCCTTGTGCAGGGTGACTGGTCTGGTCTCCGCCCCTCCTGTACTTTTCCCTGGTGGGTGGAGCCAGCTTTGCCCCTCCCACAACTTTGTTCTCTGCACAGACTATAAACAGCACAAAAAAAGTCACATTTACAAGGTAATATCTGGGTTTGCAAAGGCATTAGGTGCTCACAAAGTGGGTTTAGATCCTTTGTGGCTCTTGAGAAATTTATTTACACAAATGTTTTTTGTGCCCCGGAGTTTAGGTTTAAATTTTGGACTGGCCAGGTGTATAGCTGCACGATTATTCATTAAAAAAATTGCGATCTCGATTCAACCCTCCCGACCTTAACCCAGCATTTCCTTATTCAGTGCAGAGAGTTCTCTGTTCATAGCTGACCGCTGTCAAAAAAGAAAAACAAAACAGGAAGTCTGCCAAGTTTATCACAAAGTAGCTCAAGCAAGATAAAGAGAAACATTGTAACATTTCCTTCTTTTAGATCAAAGAGAAGAACTTTGGTCTGTAGATGAGGGCAGTTTAATCACTTGAAGTGATTTGTAAAGTCTCGTGTTATTTTTAAAATAACGAATATGTTATACTTCCCTCCTCTGTATTGGTTTTGCATAGAGCAGCCCGGATCCTCCTCTTCTTGGGTCCCTCTTCGCTGCTCCTGGCCCCTCCCTCCTCAGCCAGCAGATTCCTATGGGGGCACTGGAGCCCCCTTTCCTTTTTCATAGGGTAGCTATATTTCAAGTAGAAGCCGGGTGTTGCGACCTAGCAGCTCAAAGTGCTCTATCCTCCCGATCCAGCCCTTGTGCCGCAGAAGTAGGACGATCAAAATAGTGGACCTCCCCCAGCGCAAGTATTTTTGGAAAAAATATTCTTTAATGAATTAAAAAAAAAACAAAAAAAACGAAGCAGTAAAGTTTGCCCTAATTTTTTTTGTATGATGTGAAAGATGTTACACCGAGAGAATCGTGATCTTTATTCTCAGAAAAAAAAATTGTGATTCTAATTTTAGCCAGAATCGTGCAGCTCTAGCCGGGCGCGATGATTTCAAGTGACAATCATGTGATCTACAGAGCCCGGTGCTGTGTGATGTCATATTACAGTGATTTAATATGGAGCACAGTGCTGTGTGATGTCATATATAATGAGCACTGTGCTGTGTGATGTCATATATAATGAGCACCATGGTGTGTGATGTCATATATATATAATGAGCACTGTGCTGTGTGATGTCATATATATATAATGAGCACTGTGCTGTGTGATGTCATATATATATAATGAGCACTGTGCTGTGTGATGTCATATATATATAATGAGCACTGTGCTGTGTGATGTCATATATATATAATGAGCAGAGTGCTGTGTGATGTCATATATATATATATATATATATATATATATATATATATATATATATATATAATGAGCACTGTGCTGTGTGATGTCATATATATAATGAGCACTGTGCTGTGTGATGTCATATATAATGAGCAGAGTGCTGTGTGATGTCATTCATATATATATATATATATATATATATATATATATATATATATATGAGCACTGTGCTGTGTGATGTCATATATAATGAGCAGAGTGCTGTGTGATGTCATATATATATAATGAGCACTGTGCTGTGTGATGTCATATATATAATGAGCACTGTGCTGTGTGATGTCATATATCATGAGCAGAGTGCTGTGTGATGTCATATATATAATGAGCACTGTGCTGTGTGATGTCATATATCATGAGCAGAGTGCTGTGTGATGTCATATATATCGAGCAGAGTGCTGTGTGATGTCATAGCGATGATGTCATATATAATGAGCAGAGTGCTGTGTGATGTCATATAGTGGTGATGTCATATATAATGAGCAGAGTGCTGTGTGATGTCAGAGCGGTGATGTCATATATATTGAGCAGAGTGCTGTGTGATGATGTATGGGGTAATGATGTCATATAAGAAGGGTGGATATATGGAATGGGATGTGACTTCTCTTCTCTGACGGATGATTCTTTCTTGCAGTGATCACATGGAGAACATCTGTGGCTATCTCATGAAATACACCAATTTGGTGACTGGCTGGCAGTTCCGGTAAGTTCCAGCAGTGGGCGCTCTTCTCATAGATTTCCAGTCCATTCCTACTGAGTAATGGGGGGGATTATTAGAATGGGATGTTTGGTTCTGAGTGGCACTACAGGTCCCAGCGAGGTGTGCAGTATGTTCAGATCTCCTGTAGGGTATCCTCAGGGCTATTGATAAGGCAGTACAGTCAGCACTCCTGTACTGGGCCCGGCACTTGCTGAGATGGAGGGCCGGCTGTACTTGTCTTGTTGTGAACACAGATGAAAGTGGCGCATGTGGAAGAACCAATCCCCCTGCAGCGCTGCCAGCTTCTCCTCCTCCTTCCCCCTCCGGCTGCACTGCAGGGGGATTGGTTCTCGCACATGTGCCTCTTCCATCTGATGTTGGTGCCCCCCATGTGCCCTCCCCCCCCCCCCCCCCCCCCCCCCCCCCCGTAACACTCCCGGTTTCCTGCCTCTCCTCTCCCGCCAGCAGCTCCTGTGGGCACACAGGGGGATGTTCCGGGATGGAGAGCGGGGCAAGGGGCCGGTAAATATGTCATTTTCTGGCCCCTTTCCTTTCCTGAATGATTGCAGTGAGCGATCAATCACTCCTGTATTCGTTCATCAGTGAAGCATAGTAAACTGTATTTTACTATGCTTCAGTTTCTGAAAGAGCGTGGAAGGCTCAGAGCGCTTCCTGTTTATTCGTTCATCTGTGCAGCTAAAGTTGTAGAGAAAGGGACTAAATCTTTGTCCTCCGTGACTTTTGGCGCGGGGGGGGGGGGGCCCTGTTAGGTAGGCTGTATGGGGCCCCATGTATACGATGTCAGCGAGCATTGCACACACCACTGAATGTCACCCAGAAAAGACATTGGGCCTCCCTGAAAGGTGAGCTATGACCAGGTATGCAGATCTCTGTATCAATCAGCAGGGGGGCGGAGTTTTGAAGCACGCCGAGGATTCTGGGTATTACACGCCATGACTCTGGAGTTCAGGAATGTCCGATATTCAGAATGTTTTCCCCGGAAAGGCTCCTCCTCCTTGTGGAAGTTTTCAGTATCCGAGCACTGCGATCAGATCTGATCTTCTGTCACTAATATATGCACTGCGATCGTAATATAACGAGACCGGTGCTGTGTGATGTCATCAATAGTGTAATATAACGAGACCGGTGCTGTGTGATGTCATCAATGGTGTAATATAACAAGACCGGTGCTGTGTGATGTCATCAATGGTGTAATATAACAAGACCGGTGCTGTGTGGTGTCATCAATGGTGTAATATAACAAGACCGGTGCTGTGTGATGTCATCAATGGTGTAATATAACAAGACCGGTGCTGTGTGATGTCATCAATGGTGTAATATAACAAGACCGGTGCTGTGTGGTGTCATCAATGGTGTAATATAACAAGACCGGTGCTGTGTGATGTCATCAATGGTGTAATATAACAAGACCGGTGCTGTGTGGTGTCATCAATAGTGTAATATAACGAGACCGGTGCTGTGTGATGTCATCAATGATGTAATATAACGAGACGAGTGCTCTGTGATGTCATCAATGATGTAATATAACGAGACGAGTGCTTTGTGATGTCATCAATGATGTAATATAACAAGACCGATGCTGTGTGATGTCATCAATGGTGTAATATAACAAGACCGGTGCTGTGTGATGTCATCAATGGTGTAATATAACAAGACCGGTGCTGTGTGGTGTCATCAATGGTGTAATATAACAAGACCGGTGCTGTGTGATGTCATCAATGGTGTAATATAACAAGACCGGTGCTGTGTGATGTCATCAATGGTGTAATATAACAAGACCGGTGCTGTGTGGTGTCATCAATAGTGTAATATAACGAGACCGGTGCTGTGTGATGTCATCAATGATGTAATATAACGAGACGAGTGCTCTGTGATGTCATCAATGATGTAATATAACGAGACGAGTGCTTTGTGATGTCATCAATGATGTAATATAACAAGACCGATGCTGTGTGATGTCATCAATGATGTAATATAACGAGACCGGTGCTGTGTGATGTCATATGGCAACAATGTCATACACTGAGCCTGATGCCATGTGGTGTCATATGATGATGTCACACTGAGCCCCGATGCCATGTGGTGTCATATGATGATGTCACACTGAGCCCCGATGCATGTGGTGTCATATGATGATGTCACACTGAGCCCCGATGCCATGTGGTGTCATATGATGATGTCACACTGAGCCCCGATGCCATGTGGTGTCATATGATGATGTCACACTGAGCCCCGATGCCATGTGGTGTCATATGATGATGTCATACACCAAACCTGTAACTTTTTTCCTTTTGTATGTTTGTTTTTTTTTTTGTTTTTGTTTTTTTTTTTTTTGCAGTTTTTTTGTCCTGAACAATGAGGCCGGCCTGCTGGAGTACTTTGTCAATGAGCAGTCTAAGAATCAGAAGGCGAGGGGTACGGTGCAGCTGGCGGGGGCCGTCATCTCCCCCAGCGATGAGGACTCTCACACCTTCTCTGTGAACGCAGCCAGCGGAGAGCTCTACAAACTGAGAGGTGAGGCGTCTGAGGGGCCACATAGGAGCGCCACCTAGTGGACCGCTTATTATAAACATACACAAGACAGCAGCTTTCATTGACCTCAGAGGAAGCAGCGACAATTCTCTCTTACTCTGAAGTTTTGGGCCGTATTGCGTGCCGTGACATCTCGTCCAATCATTGAGCTGCTGGACGTTATTTGGCAGCGCTGAGCCGTGTCGGCTTTAGTTGGGCAGGATGTGCGGGTGATGCTCCGCCCACATCTGATAATGGAAGCTCCACTACTGATATGAATATGGAAGCTGTGGGCTCCTGGCAGATGTCACATCCTCCGGGCCCTCTGGGCCCCTTCACACCTTGTTTAGGCCAATAAGTGTTCTGCTACATGTTTTTAGTAAAAACAAAATCCCAATAAGTGTCTATTGATTGGTTTATCCAGGTTATAGCCTCTACAAACTATGTGATATATACTGGATTTTTTCTGGGCTGAAGTGCAGAATCACGTCTATATCTATCTACATATATATATATATATATATATTATGATTCTGCACAGTCCGGCCGTCCTGTAGCAGTATATCCGCTATGGGGCGTTCCGGAAGTGATGCATTCTCTGCATTAGGGTAAAAAATACTCCCCCCCCCCCCCCCCCCGAATACTCACCTGAACCTGACCTCGGTCCAGCACTGTGCACCACATCTGCAGCAGCTCTCCTCCCCTCTCCCGGCACTCACAGGCTTGGCCATTGGCTCCTGTTGCTGTCAGTCAAGACCTGTGAGTGGGGGGGGTTGTGGGGGGGGGGGCTGGGCTGAGCCAGGTTGTGTGTCTGAATAGAAGACTCCAAACATCCCAGTATGGGATCAAACGTGGACGAGTGCCCCCGTGTGGAGCAGCTTCTATGGGGGGCACTCTCGGGGGGGGGGGGAGGGGGGCGAGAAGAGGAGGATCCGGGGCTGCTTTGTGCAAAGCCATTACAGAGCCGCTAAGTATAGTTTGTTATTCTTAGGAAAAATGTTGCCTATTAATATCACTTGAAGCATAGTAATACACAGTTTTACTATGCTTCGGATATATATGAACACAATAAGGAACCGGTGCCGATCACTCACTGTGATCATTCAGAAAAGGAAGGGACCTGTAAATAACATACTTACTGGGGCCCCCCACCCCCCCCCCCGCTTTCCACCCTGAAACGATCCCCTGCAGCAGCCAGCAGGAGGAAAGCCGGCAGTGCTGCGGGGGGGGCACAGGAGAGGGACCGGGGAGGGCTCAGGGGAGGGACCAGGGGGGGGCCCGGCCTGCAGAAGGAAGGGGAACCTGGTCCGGAGTGGTGGCATTTACTGGAACCGATCCCCTTTTATTTACCTCCTGCAGCAGCTGAATGCAGATCGAAGGAGAGGAGGAGAAGCCGGATTTCAGCTGCTGCAGTAGAATAATAAAGGGGATCAGTTCCAGTAAGTGCCGCCCCCTCTCCTGTCCAAGGAAGGGACATCACTACCTGTCACCTGCTTGTAAACCCCTGTATGTTTTTTTGAGGTCACCTTTTAAGTGAAGCTGTCCGGTGTTGGGCTGTAACTGCCATGTCTGTCTGTCTGTTCTCTACACCAATCATGACTGACCTTCCATTCTCTCCTCTCAGCCAGTGATGCCAAGGAGCGCCAGCACTGGGTGAGCCGGGCTGCAGATCTGTACCCAGCACCACACAGAGGCCATCGGAAAGGTAAGGGGGGAGGGGGGGTAGGATATACACAATCGGGGGCGTCGCCTACCAATGTATGTGGCCTATCAGAGTGTCCTTCATACCCGCCTCCAAGTCATTGCTGATTGGTTACCGTCCTCCATTGTCTTCATTCATGTTAGTCCTCACTCTCCTCTTCCTTCTGATTGGCAGAATAACCCTCCTCTGAAGTCCCGCAGCTTCTCTTTGGCCTCTCAGGGCAGCGGTACCTCTCCGGGCTCCCAGCGGCGGGCCAGTCAGAACGCCGCGTCCTTCTTCAACATCAGCCATCACCGAGCGCTGCCCGCCAACCGCAAGGCGCAGTCTTTACAGCCAGACCACCTAGGAGAGGTCAGAGAGGTGAGTGACCCCTCCCTGGTGTCCCCCCCTCCCCCGCTTTCCTGATATGATGCATTTGATATATTATGACTGAGATGAAGGTCGGTGGTGGGAAACGTTCAGGAAGTTCAGAGAGTTTTCTGTGTAGAGAATGTGAAATGATGACCTGAATGGTGAAGAGCCGTGAGCGCGGTGCTGGTCGTGTCCGGAAAGTGGCCCCCCGCCTCGGCCACCCGATCTCACCCCGGAGATCCCTTACAGAGTGTATGTGAAAATGTGTAATGTAGACGTGATGAGACTGATTGTCCGCGGAGGCGCAGAGTGATCCGGTAATCGGACCCCCTCCATACTGACCTAGAAATATACCGAGCGGTGAGGGGGGCAGATGTATATCATACGCGGGCCCACAGCGTGCCCTGACAGGCGTGTAGAGGGGACACAGACAGCAAATACACATAATGCCCCCCCCCCCCTCCCCCCCCCACCGGGCGGTATAACCATCCCTTCATCCATCCACAACTAGAAGAAAAGTCCCACAGCTACTTCATAGGGACGTTTGATGAGGGCTGCGCAGCTCCTCAGGATATTTGTGTGTGCGATCCGCTGCGATTTACTGGATATGTCTGCAGTCAGGGGCCCTCCGCAATGCAAAGGAATGATTTATCAAATATGCTGTGTGGCCTCCTATAGTCCATGTATGTGACGGTCACCCAAAAATCAGAGCTGGACTGACGCGTGCCTTCTCTTCTCCGTTCTCTTCTCTTCTCCGTTCTCCTCTCTTCTTCCTTTCTCTCTCTCCCCTTCCCTCTCTCTATCTTTCTTTCCGCGCGTCTTCTCTCCCTCACTCTGCCCCATGCGCGCGCGCTCTCTCTCTCTCCCCCTTACGCGCTCTCTTTCTCCCCCCTCACACGCTCGCTCTCTCCCCCTCACGCGCTCGCTCTCTTCCCCCCTCACGCGCTCGCTCTCTCCCCCCTCGCGCGCTCTCTCTCCCCCCTCGCGCGCTCTCTCTCCCCCCTCGCGCGCTCTCTCTCCCCCCCTCGCGCGCTCTCTCTCCCCCCTCGCGCGCTCTCTCTCCCCCCTCGCGCGCTCTCTCTCCCCCTCGCGCGCTCTCTCTCTCTCCCCCCTCGCGCGCTCTCTCTCCCCCCCCTCGCGCGCTCTCTCTCCCCCCCCCTCGCGCGCTCTCTCTCCCCCCTCGCGCGCTCTCTCTCCCCCTCGCGCGCTCTCTCTCCCCCCTCGCGCGCTCTCTCTCCCCCCCTCGCGCGCGCTCTCTCTCCCCCCTCGCGCGCTCTCTCTCTCCCCCCTCGCGCGCTCTCTCTCTCCCCCCTCGCGCGCTCTCTCTCCCCCCCTCGCGCGCTCTCTCTCCCCCCTCGCGCGCTCTCTCTCCCCCCTCGCGCGCTCTCTCTCCCCCCTCGCGCGCTCTCTCTCCCCCCCTCGCGCGCTCTCTCTCCCCCCTCGCGCGCTCTCTCTCTCCCCCCTCGCGCGCGCTCTCTCTCTCCCCCCTCGCGCGCAGCGCTCTCTCTCTCCCCCCTCGCGCGCGCGTCTCTCTCTCCCCCCTCGCGCGCAGCTCTCTCTCTCTCCCCCCCTCGCGCGCTGCGCTCTCTCTCTCTCCCCCCTCGCGCGCGCGCTCTCTCTCTCCCCTCGCGCGCGCGCTCTCTCTCTCCCCCTCGCGCAGCGCTCTCTCTCTCTCCCCCCTCGCGCGCGCTCTCTCCTCTCTCCCCTCGCGTCGCGCTCTCTCGTCTCTCCCCCCTCGCGCGCGCTCTCTCTCTCTCCCCCCTCGCGCGCGCTCTCTTCTCTCTCCCCCCTCGCGCGCGCTCTCTCTCCCCCCCTCCGCGCGCGCGCTCTCTCTCTCCCCCCTCGCGCGCGCTCTCTCTCTCCCCCCTCGCGCGCGCTCTCTCTCTCCCCCCTCGCGCGCTCTCTCTCTCTCCCCCCTCGCGCGCGCTCTCTCTCCCCCTCGCGCGCGCTCTCTCTCTCCCCCTCGCGCGCGCTCTCTCTCTCCCCCCTCGCGCGCGCTCTCTCTCTCCCCCCCTCGCGCGCGCGCGCTCTCTCCCCTCGCGCGCGCGCTCTCTCTCCCCTCGCGCGCGCTCTCTCTCTCCCCCCTCGCGCGCGCGCGCTCTCCCCCTCGCGCGCGCGCTCTCTCTCCCCTCGCGCGCTGCGCTCTCTCTCCCCCCTCGCGCGCGCTCTCTCTCTCCCCCCTCGCGCGCGCTCTCTCTCTCCCCCCCTCGCGCGCGGCTGCTCTCTCCTCTCCCCCCTCGCGCGCGCTCTCTCTCTCCCCCCTCGCGCGCGCTCTCTCTCTCCCCCCTCGCGCGCGCTCTTCTCTCTCCCCCCTCGCGCGCGGCTCTCTCTCTCCCCCCTCGCGCGCGCTCTCTCTCTCCCCCCTCGCGCGCGCTCTCTCTCCCCCCTCGCGCGCGCTCTCTCTCCCCCCTCGCGCGCGCTCTCTCTCTCCCCCCCTCGCGCGCGCGCTCTCTCTCTCTCCCCCCTCGCGCGCGCGCTCTCTCTCTCTCCCCCCTCGCGCGCGCTCTCTCTCTCTCCCCCCTCGCGCGCAGCTCTCTCTCTCTCCCCCCTCGCGCGCGCTCTCTCTCTCTCCCCCCTCGCGCGCGTCTCTCTCTCTCCCCCCTCGCGCGCTGCGCTCTCTCTCTCCCCCCTCGCGCTCTCTCTCCCCCGCGCGCTCTCTCTCTCCCCCCTCGCGCGCTCTCTCTCCCCCTCGCGCGCTCTCTCTCTCTCCCCCTCGCGCGCTCTCTCTCTCTCCCCCCTCGCGCGCGCTCTCTCTCCCCCCCTCGCGCGCGCTCTCTCTCCCCCCCCCCCTCGCGCGCTCTCTCCCCCCCCTCGCGCGCGCTCTCTCTCCCCCCCCTCGCGCGCGCTCTCTCCCCCCCTCGCGCGCGCTCTCTCCCCCCCCTCGCGCGCGCTCTCTCCCCCCCTCGCGCGCGCTCTCTCTCTCCCCCCTCGCGCGCTCTCTCTCTCTCTCCCCCCTCGCGCGCGCTCTCTCTCTCTCCCCCCCTCGCGCGCGCTCTCTCTCTCCCCCCTCGCGCGCGCTCTCTCTCTCCCCCCCTCGCGCGCGCTCTCTCTCTCCCCCCTCGCGCGCGCGCTCTCTCTCTCTCCCCCCTCGCGCGCGCTCTCTCCCCCCCCTCGCGCGCGCTCTCTCCCCCCCCCGCGCTCTCTCTCCCCCCCCCTCGCGCGCTCTCTCCCCCCCCCTCGCGCGCTCTCTCCCCCCCCTCGCGCGCTCTCTCCCCCCCCTCGCGCGCTCTCTCTCCCCCCCTCGCGCGCTCTCTCTCCCCCCCTCGCGCGCTCTCTCTCCCCCCCCCTCGCGCGCGCTCTCTCTCCCCCCCCTCGCGCGCGCTCTCTCTCCCCCCCTCGCGCGCGCTCTCTCTCCCCCCTCGCGCGCGCTCTCTCTCCCCCCCTCGCGCGCGCGCTCTCTCTCCCCCCCTCGCGCGCGCGCTCTCTCTCCCCCCCTCGCGCGCGCGCTCTCTCTCCCCCCCTCGCGCGCGCGCTCTCTCTCCCCCCCTCGCGCGCGCGCTCTCTCTCTCCCCCCCTCGCGCGCGCTCTCTCTCCCCCCCTCGCGCGCGCTCTCTCTCCCCCCCTCACGCGCTCTCTCTCCCCCCCTCACGCGCTCTCTCTCCCCCCCTCACGCGCTCTCTCTCTCTCCCCCCCTCACGCTCTCTCCCCCCCTCACGCTCTCTCTCCCCCTCACGCTCTCTCTCCCCCCCTCACGCTCTCTCTCCCCCCCTCACGCTCTCTCTCCCCCCCTCACGCTCTCTCTCCCCCCCTCACGCTCTCTCTCCCCCCCTCACGCTCTCTCCCCCCCTCACGCTCTCTCCCCCTCCTCACGCTCTCTCCCCCCCTCACGCTCTCTCCCCCTCCTCACGGCTCTCTCCCCCCCTCCTCACTCTCTCTCCCCCCCTCCTCACTCTCTCTCCCCCCCCTCACGCTTTCCCTCTCTCCCCCTCACGCTCTCATCCCCTCACGCTCTCGCTCTCTCTCTCCCCCTCGCTCTCTCTCTCTCTCCCCCTCGCTCTCTCTCTCTCTCCCCCTCGCGCTCTCTCTCTCCCCCTCGCGCTCTCTCTCTCCCCCTCGCGCTCTCTCTCTCCCCCTCGCGCTCTCTCTCTCCCCCCTCGCGCTCTCTCTCTCCCCCCCTCGCGCTCTCTCTCTCTCCCCCCCTCGCGCTCTCTCTCTCTCCCCCCCTCGCGCTCTCTCTCTCCCCCCCTCGCGCTCTCTCTCTCTCCCCCCCCTCGCGCTCTCTCTCTCTCCCCCCTCGCGCTCTCTCTCTCTCCCCCCCTCGCGCGCGCTCTCTCTCCCCCCCTCGCGCGCGCTCTCTCTCCCCCCCCTCGCGCGCGCTCTCTCTCCCCCCCTCACGCGCTCTCTCTCCCCCCCTCACGCGCTCTCTCTCCCCCCCTCACGCGCTCTCTCTCTCTCCCCCCCTCACGCTCTCTCCCCCCCTCACAGCTCCTCTCTCCCCCTCACGCTCTCTCTCCCCCCCTCACGCTCTCTCTCCCCCCTCACGCTCTCTCTCCCCCCCTCACGCTCTCTCTCCCCCCCCTCACGCTCTCTCCCCCCCTCACGCTCTCTCCCCCTCACCTATCTCCCCTCCCACGCTCCTCATCCCCCCCTCACGCTCTCTCCCCCTCCTCACCGCTCTCTCCCCCCCTCCTCACTCTCTCTCCCCCCCTCCTCACTCTCTCTCCCCCCCCTCACGCTTTCCCTCTCTCCCCCCTCACGCTCTCTCCCCCTCACGCTCTCGCTCTCTCTCTCCCCCTCGCTCTCTCTCTCTCTCCCCCTCGCTCTCTCTCTTCTCTCCCCCTCGCGCTCTCTCTCTCCCCCTCGCGCTCTCTCTCCCCCCTCGCGCTCTCTCTCTCCCCCTCGCGCTCTCTCTCTCCCCTCGCGCTCTCTCTCTCCCCCCTCGCGCTCTCTCTCTCCCCCCCTCGCGCTCTCTCTCTTCCCCCCTCGCGCTCTCTCTCTCTCCCCCCCTCGCGCTCTCTCTCTCTCCCCCCCTCGCGCTCTCTCTCTCTCCCCCCCTCGCGCTCTCTCTCTCTCTCCCCCCTCGCGCTCTCTCTCTCTCTCCCCCCTCGCGCTCTCTCTCTCTCTCCCCCCTCGCGCTCTCTCTCTCTCTCCCCCCTCGCGCTCTCTCTCTCTCTCCCCCCTCGCGCTCTCTCTCTCTCTCCCCCTCGCGCTCTCTCTCTCTCTCCCCCCTCGCGCTCTCTCTCTCCTCCCCCCTCGCGCTCTCTCTCTCTCCCCCCTCGCGCTCTCTCTCTCTCTCTCCCCCCTCGCGCTCTCTCTCTCCCCCCCTCGCTCTCTCTCCCCCTCGCTCTCTCTCACGCTCTCTCTCCCCCCCCTCACGCTCTCTCTCTCTCTCTCTCCCCCCCTCACGCTCTCTCTCTCATCCCCCCCTTCACGCTCTCTCTCTCTCTCCCCCCTCGCGCTCTCTCTCTCTCTCCCCCCTCGCGCTCTCTCTCTCTCTCCCCCCTCGCGCTCTCTCTCTCTCTCTCCCCCTCGCGCTCTCTCTCTCTCTCTCCCCCCTCGCGCTCTCTCTCTCTCTCCCCCCTCGCGCTCTCTCTCTCTCCCCCCTCGCGCTCTCTCTCTCCCTCCCCCCTCGCGCTCTCTCTCTCTCCCTCCCCCCTCGCGCTCTCTCTCTCTCTCTCCCCCCTCGCGCTCTCTCTCTCTCTCTCCCCCCTCGCGCTCTCTCTCTCTCTCTCCCCCCTCGCGCTCTCTCTCTCCCCCCCTCGCTCTCTCTCCCCCTCGCTCTCTCTCATGCTCTCTCTCCCCCCCCCTCACGCTCTCTCTCTCTCTCTCCCCCCCTCACGCTCTCTCTCTCTCCCCCCTCACGCTCTCTCTCTCTCCCCCCTTCACGCTCTCTCTCTCATCCCCCACCTCACGCTCTCTCTCTGTTCCCCACCTCACGCTCTCTCTCTGTTCCCACCTCACGCTCTCTCTCTTTTCCCCACCTCACGCTCTCTCTCTCTCTCTTTTCCCCACCTCACGCTCTCTCTCTCTCTTTTCCCCACCTCGCGCTCTCTCTCTCCCCACCTCGCGCTCTCTCTCCTCCTCGCTCTCCCCTCCACCACGCGCTCTCTCTCTCCCCTCCAGCGCTCTCTCTCTCCCCTCCACGCGCTCTCTCTCTCCCCTCCACGCGCTCTCTCTCTCCCCCTCCACGCGCTCTCTCTCTCCCCTCCACGCGCTCTCTCTCTCCCCCTCCACGCGCTCTCTCTCTCCCCCTCACGCTCTCTCTCTCTCTCTCCCCCTCCTTCACGCTCTCTCTCTCCCTCCACGCGCTCTCTCTCTCCCCTCCACGCGCTCTCTCTCTCCCCTCCACGCGCTCTCTCTCTCCCCTCCACGCGCTCTCTCTCTCCCCTCACGCGCTCTCTCTCTCCCCTCCACGCGCTCTCTCTCTCCCCCCTCACGCGCTCTCTCTCTCCCCCCTCACGCTCTCTCTCTCTCTTCCCCCCCTTCACGCTCTCTCTCTTTTCCCCCTCACGCTCTCTCTCTTCCCCCCCACCTCACGCTCTCTCTCTTTTCCCCCCTCACGCTCTCTCTCTTTTCCCCCCCGCACGCTCTCTCTCTTTCCCCCCCTCACGCTCTCTCTCTTTTCCCCCCCTCACGCTCTCTCTCTCTTTTCCCCCCTCACGCTCTCTCTCTCTTCCCCCCCTCACGCTCTCTCTCTCTTTTCCCCCCTCACGCTCTCTCTCTCTTTTCCCCCCCCTCACGCTCTCTCTCTCTTTCCCCCCCCTCACGCTCTCTCTCTCTCTTTCCCCCCCTCACGCTCTCTCCCCCTTTCTCTCGCTCCCCTCTCTTCTCCCCCCCCCAATCCAGATGATGAGTCGGGCTGAGAATCAGCAGAGGGACCTCATGCGTACCATTGAAGGTCTGCCACCTAGTGGCCAGTTGAGCGCTCTGGACCAGGACCTCCTCATGCTGAAAGCCACTTCCATGGCCACACTGAACTGCCTGAATGATTGTTTCCACATGCTGCACCAGCAACACACGGCCTTACACAAGAGTACACTGCCAGTGGGTGAGTACAGCTTTCTCTGTCTGGGATGCAAGGTTCAGCCTGAAAATTGTTCTGTACCATGGACTGCACACCCTGATTATCCGGGGAGTGGGCAGTATAATGAGCAGTATTCTCAGAATCGTGGGGGGGGTTGATCATCAGTGACATGGAAGAACACATAACTTTTGTTGGGTATAGACATCTGTCACCTCCAGAGCTCTAAATACCCTGGCAGTGTCAAAGCTTGCCCGCCCCTTCCTGCTGGCCTGTGGGGTGGGGTGGGGCAGACCATTATAGTGATGGGCCAAGAGGAAGCATGGAGCCCATCAGAATGGCTTGGCATTAGTCCATGGAGGCTGATACAGACATGTGCAAGTAGTTGCTTCATACCTGACTGCAAATTGTGGAAAGTCTTCCCAGATAGTCACAAAAGGGGGCAACTCCATGATAATGGGCCATTGCGGGAGCAACTCCATGTTGG
>NC_133329.1:413452654-413528494 GCF_042186555.1 Aquarana catesbeiana
GGGAGCTGCGGTTCTGACTCGTGGTCTGGATACTATATTTTCCGGGGGGAGGGGGGGGGTGTATTATCCCGAGCTTGTATATGTGTCAGCGAGGACCCAAGAATAGCAGTTTTCAACCCTATGGTTTCTTACACAGGCATTGTTCACTAATCAAGCCCCCCACCTTTACCCCAGGAACCCCCTCAGTACCCCAAGATACTCCATATTACCCCAGGCACCGTACCTCCTATTCTCAGCTAAGGCACGCCACTGCACTTCCCCCATTTTCTCAAGTCCAGACACGAACACCCCCCCCCAGGCACCGCACCCTCCTCCACAGCCCCTCCTCAGCTGAAGCACACCCCAATCATCAGTTGAGGCACAGTCCCCCCTGTCTTCAGTCAAGGCTCGCCCCCCTTCCTCCTCGGTCCAGGTGCGCCCTCAACGGGTGCCACGCCCGTGCCCCACCCATCCTCATCCACATTTAGACTTTTATATATTCCAGTGTGGTTGGCAGCTTCTTAGTGGTCTAAACCTGACCCAGCTAGTTACAAATTGTCATGGGGGTTGGGGGGGGGGGTGGTTGTTCTCCTTAATATAGGGCATCATATGCATTGATGTAATAATCCGTTCTCGTCCTCACCAGGCGTCCTCCACCTGCTGGACCACGACGAAGAGTACACCTTCACCCTGCCTTGTGCCTACGCCGCTCCATCCTTACCGTGCCTTGGGTGGAGCTGGGCGGGAAGGTGAATGTCAACTGCGCCAAGACTGGTTACTCGGCGGCCATCACCTTCCACACCAAACCGTTCTATGGATGGCAAACTTCACAGGTACCCCCCCCCCTAACAAAAAAAAAACCTCCCTCCCAAAACCTCAGACTGTCTTGTTTCCTGCCTGCCATATTGAGCAGATGAACATTCTGTGCTTCCTTTCAAACAACCAATCGGGTGTCACTATTGCTGCCTGGTATCCGGAAAGAGGGGAAGCCGAGTGGTCAGTATAAGCAGAGAATGTTTCTGTTATATTCAGTCTCTACAGACAGGGCTTAACAAATTTGCTTTGGATCTAGGAGCCAATGTTCCCGAAGGTGAACTTCTCCTTTAACCCTTTCGCTGCACAGCTGTTTTTGCATTTATTGCCTACGTTTAACCACTTCAATACCGGGCGAATCGGGATCTCCATTCACCCCCTCTGACGATCTGTCCTGCTGAGTTTGCCGAATTCTTTCATATAAACAAGTGGAGAGACTTATCTGCTCACTCAGCTGTCAGAAGAAAACATCAGGGCAGTCTGCAAGTTTAGAACTTGAAACATTGTAACTAACTTCCTTCTTAGATCAAAGGGATAGAACTTCTGTGTAAACAAATAACTGGGCAATCTGCCAAGTTTCAAACAACCTGTAAAATGCAGGAAGTTTAAACACTTAAAGTCTAAATCTTTTTCTGACACTTCTTTCTTATAGTGGATGTAAAGCCAATGTCATCCTTTCTAAACTCCTGCCATAGGGGTTATCTATAAGGATAGACACGCCTCCTGCATGTATCTTTACCTGTCAAATGTCTCCCCTCTCTCTGTTATGAGATCCGAAAGACTGCAGCTTCTGTGGGCGGGTCTGTAGTCTGGAGCTCGGTTGAGGATTCTTTGGGATTACTGATGCAGGGCGCTCTAATGTTTTCAGGATACTAATGTAGAGTACCTTGCCAGCCCCTCCCACCAGCAATGATCTGTTGCTTTGGCCTAGAGAAGCACAGAGACCCAGTGATGGTCTAAAATAAAGCATGACATTAAAATGGAAAGGTTTGAACTTATTGAGCTTCTCAGACAAATAATGAGATTTGTGTTCCTGCAGGGTGACAGGCGAGGTGAAGCACAATGCTACCACACCGTGGTGTGTAAGATTCAGGGCGAGTGGAACAAGCATCTTGGAGTTCAACCTGACAGCAACGGAGAGACCAAATCTGTGGACCTGATGAGCTGCCGGTGACCAGGAAGAGGGTGCGTCCTGTGGAGAAGCAGGGGCTGTTCGAGTCCAGGTGAGAAGGGGGGGGGGGCGGCTGGTGTGTTCAGTGTGCGGAGGGCGGGAGGCGGCATAGCAATGAGCGGAGGGCGGGAGGCGGCATAGCAATAGCGGAGCGGCGGGAGGGCGGCATAGCAAGTGAGCGGAGGGCGGGAGGCGGCATAGCAAATGAGCGGAGGGCGGGATGCGGCATAGCAATGAGCGGAGGGCGGGAGGCGGCATAGCAATGAGCGGAGGCGGGAGGCGGCATAGCAATGAGCGGAGGCGGAGCGCATAGCAATGAGCGGAGGGCGGGAGGCGGCATAGCAATGAGCGGAGGGCGGGGGCGCATAGTCATGAGCGGAGGGCGGGAGGCGGCATAGCAATGAGCGGGGGCGGGAGGCGCATAGCAATGAGCGGGGGGCGGGAGGCGGCATAGCAATGAGCGGGGGGCGGGAGGCGGCATAGCAATGAGCGGGGGGCGGGAGGCGGCATAGCAATGAGCGGGGGGCGGGAGGCGGCATAGCAATGAGCGGGCATGAGCGGGGGGCGGGAGGCGGCATAGCAATGAGCGGGGGGCGGGAGGCGGCATAGCAATGAGCGAGGCGGGAGGCGGGCATAGCAATGAGCGGGGCGGGAGCGGCATAGCAATGAGCGGGGGGCGGGAGGCGGCATAGCAATGAGCGGGGGGCGGGAGGCCGGCACCTAGCACTGAGCGGGGCGGAGGCGCCATAGCAATGAGCGAGGGGCGGGAGGCGGCTACGCGGCGCATAGCAATGAGCGGGGGCGGGAGGCGGCATAGCAATGAGCGGGGGCGGGAGGCGAGCGCGCATAGCAATGAGCGGGGAGGCGGGAGGCGGCATAGCAATGAGCGGGGCGGGAGCGGCATAGCAATGAGCGGAGGGCGGGAGGCGGCATAGCAATGAGCGGTGGGCGGGAGGCGGCATAGCAATGAGCGGGGGGCGGGAGGCGGCATAGCAATGAGCGGGGGCGGGAGCGGCATAGCAATGAGCGGGAGGGCGGAGGCGGCATAGCAATGAGCGGAGGGGGGCGGAGCGCATAGCAATGAGCGGAGGGCGGGAGGCGGCATAGCAATGAGCGGAGGGCGGAGGCGGCATAGCAATGAGCGGAGGGCGGGAGGCGGCATAGCAATGAGCGGAGGGCGGGAGGCGGCATAGCAATGAGCGGAGGGCGGGAGGCGGCATAGCAATGAGCGAGGGCGGGAGGCGGCATAGCAATGAGCGGAGGGCGGGAGGCGGCATAGCAATGAGCGGGAGGCGGCATAGCAATGAGCGGGAGGCGGGAGCGGCATAGCAATGAGCGGAGGGCGGGAGGCGGCATAGCAATGAGCGGAGGGCGGGAGGCGGCATAGCAATGAGCGGGAGGGCGGGGAGGCGGCATAGCAATGAGCGGAGGGCGGGAGGCGGCATAGCAATGAGCGGAGGGCGGGAGGAGCGGCATAGAGCAATGAGCGGAGGGCGGGAGGCGGCATAGCAATGAGCGGAGGGGCGGGAGGCGGCATAGCAATGAGCGGAGGGCGGGAGGCGGCATAGCAATGAGCGGGGGCGGGAGGCGGCATAGCAATGACGGGGGGCGGAGCGGCATAGCAATGAGCGGGGGCGGGAGGCGGCATAGCAATGAGCGGGGGGCTGGAGGCGGCTAGCAATGAGCGGGGGCGGGAGGCAGAGCATAGCATGAGCGGGAGCGGGCATAGCAATGAGCAGAGCAGGCGGGGCGGGAGGCGGCATAGCAATGAGCGGAGGGCGGGAGGCGGCATAGCAATGAGCGGAGGGCGGAGGCGGCATAGCCAATGAGCGGAGCGAGCCTGGCAGGCGGCCGAGCGCATGAGCTAGCGGGGGCGGGAGGCGGCATAGCAATTGAGCCGGGGGCGGGAGGCGGCATAGCAATGAGCGGGGGGCGGGAGGCGGCATAGCAATGATCGGAGGGGCGGAGGCGGCATAGCAATGAGCGGGGGCGGAGGCGGCATAGCAATGAGCGGAGGGCGGGAGGCGGCATAGCAATGAGCGGAGGGCGGGAGGCGGCATAGCAATGAGCGGAGGCGGGAGGCGCATAGCATGAGCGGAGGGCGGGAGGCGCATAGCAATGAGCGGAGGGCGGGAGGCGGCATAGCAATGAGCGGGGGGCGGGAGACAGGATAGCAATGAGCAGAGGGCGGGAGACAGGATAGCAATGAGCAGAGGGTGGAAGGCACAGCAGCACTGGATGGATGGGCACCACTCTGCTCATTGCTATCCTGCCTCCCGCCCTTCTGCTCATTGCTATCCTGCCTTCTGCTCATTGCTATCCTGCCTCCCGCCCTCTGCTCATTGCTATCCTGCCTCCCGCCCTTCTGCTCATTGCTATCCTGCCTTCTGCTCATTGCTATCCTGCCTCCCGCCCTCTGCTCATTGCTATCCTGCCTCCCGCCCTCTGCTCATTGCTATCCTGCCTCCCGCCCTCTGCTCATTGCTATCCTGCCTCCCGCCCTTCTGCTCATTGCTATCCTGCCTTCTGCTCATTGCTATCCTGCCTCCCGCCCTCCGTTCCTTGCTATCCTGCCTCCCGCCCTCCGTTCCTTGCTATCCTGCCTCCCGCCCTCCGTTCCTTGCTATCCTGCCTCCCGCCCTCCGTTCCTTGCTATCCTGCCTCCCGCCCTCCGTTCCTTGCTATCCTGCCTCCCGCCCTCCGTTCCTTGCTATCCTGCCTCCCGCCCTCCGTTCCTTGCTATCCTGCCTCCCGCCCTCTGCTCATTGCTATCCTGCCCTGTGCTCTCCACTCTGTATTGTAGGAGAGTGAAGATGGGCAAGAGATGGCTGGGGGGGGGGTTGATATGAAGGGGGCAGAGCAGTGTGTGTGTGGGGGGGAGGGGGTTATGTGAAGGGGGCAGAGCGTATTGTTGGTGAAATGCCAGCAGTGTTTGGAAGGGGGGGGGGGGTGATGTGAGGAAGGGCAAGTGGTGTGGGGGCAAATGTAAAAGGGGGGGGGGGGTGGGCGATGTGAAGAGGGGCAAGTACTGGTGGGTAGGGGAGATGTGCTGTGAAGGGGGGCAGTGCTGTGGGAGGGAGATCTTTCACTTATCTGTGCTAATGGAATTTCTGTCCTTACAAAACCTCCATTGGTGCTGAACTGTCATCAGAAATTCTTTATTTGTATTCAATTCTTGCTGCACATGACCTCTCCTCTTTTTCTTTCGGATATGTGAAGGCGGCTGTGGTCGCACGTTACGGAGTCCCTGATGGCAAAAAACATTGAGCAAGCGACAGAACACAAGAGGGCGCTAGAGGAGCGTCAGAGAGCAGAGGAGCGACATCGGGCGGAGACTGAGACTCCATGGATGACCAAATATTTCTCAAAAGAGGTACGCAGGCAATACTAGGTGGTATAGCTGAGAATCCACTGACCTAAAGAGGACCTGTACTGTAGACGTGGTGCCCAAATAAAAAATCCTGGCGGTCTTCTGGTACACGTCACATGTCCTAGAAGACTGTGGGACCACTCACAATGCGTGCCGCGCACATATGCAGTGGGCACCTGGCTGTGAAGCCACAAGCTGTCACAGCTGGGTGCCCACAGTTAAGATGCCGGCGCCAGGAACCTGAAGGCTCTTGAAGTAGCACAGGGTGAGGACAGCGCTGGATTGTGGGACAGGTAAGTAGCTGTTTATTAAAAGTCAACAGATACAACTTTTGTAGCTGCTGACTTTTAATTTGTATGCAGGAGACTGGAGCCCTTCTTTAAGTCAGAGCTGATTCCCTCCCCCTCCCCCTATGACTGGTGACCTGATGCCTGGTGGAGAAAGCACAGATCCTCAGAATGAAAGAAGCAGGGAGATCCTTGCACTGCAGGTCCTCAGGTACAGCTTCTCCTCCAGCAAGGAGGACAGTGATCAGCACAGCAGTGATGTCAACAACTCTCCTGGGACTAGCAGTGCCTTAGATGATCTCACATTGCAGATTTACAGCAATGAAGATACAGAAGTGACTTGGCACCAATATTATATAGAACAGAAGTTTATTTTTAAGGTTAGAGTTTAGGTGTACTAGTTGTCTTCGGCTCATTGTTACCTATAAGACAGCAAATCTTCACTTTTAGAGTTCCTTTAATACATCTCAATTGAATTGTGTTATAAAATCTTGTCGTGTGATAAAGATGGTAAGAGAGTTTCTATTAATTATCACAAATATCTGGGTGTAAATGTCGCCTTATACTGAGCTCAGTTGCTCTTGGAGTTCCAGTGTGAGCTCCGCACAGGGTACAAATCCCTCTGGTATTAGGTCTGTTCACTCTCTGCAAATATGAGCTCTGTACACAGGACAGAGGGGTACCCGGGAAGGTCATATCCCCCTTATACAGGACAGAGGGGTACCCGGGAAGGTCATATCCCCCTATACAGGACAGAGGGGTACCCGGGAAGGTCATATCCCCCTATACAGGACAGAGGGGTACCCGGGAAGGTCATATCCCCCTATACAGGACAGAGGGGTACCCGGGAAGGTCATATCCCCCTATACAGGACAGAGGGGTACCCGGGAAGGTCATATCCCCCTATACAGGACAGAGGGGTACCCGGGAAGGTCATATCCCCCTATACAGGACAGAGGGTACCCGGGAAGGTCATATCCCCCTATACAGGACAGAGGGGTACCCGGGAAGGTCATATCCCCCTATACAGGACAGAGGGGGTACCCGGGAAGGTCATATCCCCCTATACAGGACAGAGGGGTACCCGGGAAGGTCATATCCCCCTATACAGGACAGAGGGGTACCCGGGAAGGTCATATCCCCCTATACAGGACAGAGGGGTACCCGGGAAGGTCATATCCCCCTATACAGGACAGAGGGGTACCCGGGAAGGTCATATCCCCCTATACAGGACAGGCGGGTACCCGGGAAGGTCATATCCCCCTATACAGGACAGAGGGTACCCGGGAAGGTCAGATCCCCCTATACAGGCAGAGGGTACCCGGGAAGGTCAGATCCCCCTATACAGGACAGAGGGGTACCCGGGAAGGTCATATCCCCCTATACAGGACAGAGGGGTACCCGGGGAAGGTCATATCCCCCTATACAGGACAGAGGGGTACCCGGGAAGGTCATATCCCCCTATACAGGACAGGCGGGTACCCGGGAAGGTCATATCCCCCTATACAGGACAGAGGGGTACCCGGGAAGGTCAGATCCCCCTATACAGGGCAGAGGGGTACCCGGGAAGGTCAGATCCCCCTATACAGGGCAGAGGGGTACCCGGGAAGGTCAGATCCCCCCTATACAGGGCAGAGGGGTACCCGGGAAGGTCAGATCCCCCTATACAGGACAGGGGGGTACCCGGGGAAGGTCAGATCCCCCCTATACAGGGCAGAGGGTCCCCGGGAAGGTCAGATCCCCCCTATACAGGCAGAGGGGTCCCGGGAAGGTCGGATCCCCCCTATACAGGGCAGAGGGGTACCCGGGGAAGGTCGGATCCCCCCTATACAGGACAGAGGGGGTACCCGGGGAAGGTCGGATCCCCCCTATACAGGGCAGAGGGGTACCCGGGAGGTCGGATCCCCCCTATACAGGGCAGAGGGGTACCCGGGAAGGTCAGATCCCCGCTATTACAGGGCAGAGGGGTACCCGGGAAGGTCAGATCCCCCTATACAGGGCAAAGGGGTACCCGGGAAGGTCAGACCCCCCCCCCCCCCTTTATACAGGACAGAGGGGTACCCGGGTAGATCAGACCCCCCCCCCCCCCCTTTATACAGGACAGAGGGGTACCCGGGTAGATCAGATCCCCCTATACAGGACAGAGGGGTACCCGGGAATGTCAGATCCCCCTATACAGCCCTTACAGTGGTTGAGTTGATCCTGCCACAATATAATGACGGGTTTCTGTTTCCTGGCAGGGTGACGGTTGGATCTATAACAAATCGCTGTGGAAGACCTCCACTTCCGGCCTGTAAGTTCACACCAAGCCCTTCTGGATGGACAAAGTGCCCAGAGAACAAAACCTGGTTCTGAGCTGCCGATGGGCGTTGGGCGTGCAGACCGTGGACGGGGGGCGGTGTCACCCTTTAACTCTTCCTGTATAAATGTATCTTATTCTGGGACACCCAGATCCGCGCTGAATCCACAGATCCGCCCCCCTGTGACCCCGCCTCTCACGCAGTATTCATTTCAGTGTTGTGATTTTAATTTTCCCCTTTCGCTGGCCTGCCGAGGGAAGGATAAAAGGCGGCACCGAAGCCCACGAGGACTCTACCCCCCCCCCCCAATATGAAGCCTTTAGATTGTTGGCGGCTCGGCAGGAAATGGGCTGCAGATCGGAGCCGAATCTCCCGGACGGGACTGACAATCCGCTTTTGTTTTTGACAGTTCCATTACGCTGGCTTAACCCAATCCTCCCCTCCCCCCCCACACACGGTGCCTGTGGACCCTCCAGCAGGGAAAGGGTGTGCTATGGACACACCGAACGCCACAAACTTTTTTTTTTTTTTTTAAATTGCAATTCTGCGAAAGTGATTTGATGCGAATGACAGAGCATCGGGGAGAGGGGAAGACCCAATCCGATGAACCCTTTCCCTGCTGCGTCCCGGCTCACTTCCTGTCTGATGGCGGGAGAGCGACGCGGATCCTGACGGGTCACCTGACAGGAAGCAAAGACTGAGATCTCATTCTGACCGCACACATCTCAATCTGATTCAGGTAACGGCAGATCTCCGCTCCAGTAACGTTTTTGTATTGCTGGCGGCGGTGAGGCGCGATCGGCGCACTCTCTTTCTCTTGTACAGGAATCTTTCAATGTCCCATGCGTGGTGCCTTAATCTTTCTGAATGCCGTCTTCCAATCAGTGTGAATAAAGTGCGGCTGTGTCTGTTCTTACTGTGGTGATATGGTAACACGGCCTGCAGCCCCTCCCACTAAGCGTCTAATGTGTGCGCAAGGGGGGGGCGGGGCTTCTCTGCACACATGCTGGGATCTGCACTGATGAGACTTTATACCGTGTGCTGCAAGAAGAATGGAAAATAAAATGTAAA
Organism: Aquarana catesbeiana; assembly: GCF_042186555.1. Taxonomy (NCBI): domain Eukaryota; kingdom Metazoa; phylum Chordata; class Amphibia; order Anura; family Ranidae; genus Aquarana; species Aquarana catesbeiana. The sequence continues at coordinate 413,461,646 of NC_133329.1, forward strand.
TTGTCACCCGAGTGTCACTCCTACATCACTGCGCAGCAACGGGGGGGAGGGGCGGGGACACGAGAATCATGGCGATTGGTCTCCCCACATTTCAAATCATTTTCCTTCTGTTCATTTCAACCATTCTTATCCTTTTACCTCCAAGGAACCCCGTAATCAATCTTCTAGATCTAAAGGTCTAAGACAGAGATCACCAACCTTCAATAAGACCCCTTTCACACTGGGGCGGATTGCAGGCGCTATTGCGCTACAAATAGCGTCTGCACACCGACCCGAAACAGCCGCTGCTGTGCCTCGGGGCTTTCACACTGGAGCGGTGCGCTAGCAGGACGGGAAAAAAAGTCTTGCTAGCAGTATCTTCGGAGCGGTGTATACACCGCTCCTGGCCATTGAAATCAATAGCAGAGGTGCTTTGCGGTGGTTTTTAACCCTTTCTCGGCCGCTAGCGGGGGGTAAAACGATGGTAAAGCGCTGCTAATAATAGCGGCGCTTTACCGCCGACGCACCTCCCACCCCAGTGTGAAAGGGGCCTAAAAGAGACAATTTACTGACGTACCACAACCAACGTGTCAGTGACCAATCGCACTGCAGCTGTATAGTGTTTTTTTTTTATTTATCCAGATCAGCTCCAGTTCCTGTCCCTTCACCCCTCGGATCGGCCCCGGATCCTGTCCTTTCACTCCTCAGATCAGCCCCAATTCCTGCACCTTCACTCCTCAGATCGGCCCCGGTTCCTGTCCCTTCACCTGTCACATCAGCTCCAGTTTCTACCCCTTCACCCCTCAGATCAGCCCCAATTTCTACCCCTCAAATCAGCCCCGGTTCCTGTCCCTTCACCCCTCAGATCGGCCCCCGTTCCTGTCCCTTCACTCCTCACATCGGCCCTGGTTCCTGTCCTTTCACTCCTCACATCGGCCCCGGTTCCTGTCCCTTCATCCCTCGGATCGGCCCCCGTTCCTGTCCCTTCACTCCTCAGATCTGCCCCGGTTCCTGTCCCTTCACTCCTCAGATCTGCCCCGGTTCCTGTCCCTTCACCCCTCACATCGGCCCCCGTTCCTGTCCCTTCACTCCTCAGATCTGCCCCGGTTCCTATCCCTTCACTCCTCAGATCTGCCCCGGTTCCTATCCCTTCACTCCTCAGATCTGCCCCGGTTCCTGTCCCTTCAATCCTCACATCGGTTCCTGTCCCTTCACCCCTCAGATCGGCCCCCGTTCCTGTCCCTTCACTCCTCAGATCGGCCCCGGTTCCTGTCCCTTCATCCCTCGGATCGGCCCCGGTTCCTGTCCCTTCATCCCTCGGATCGGCCCCGGTTCCTGTCCCTTCATCCCTCGGATCGGCCCCGGTTCCTGTCCCTTCATCCCTCGGATCGGCCCCGGTTCCTGTCCCTTCATCCCTCGGATCAGCCCCGGTTCCTGTCCCTTCACCCCTCGGATCGGCCCCGGTTCCTGTCCCTTCACCCCTCGGATCGGCCCCGGTTCCTGTCCCTTCACCCCTCGGATCGGCCCCGGTTCCTGTCCCTTCACCCCTCGGATCGGCCCCGGTTCCTGTCCCTTCACCCCTCGGATCGGCCTCCAGGTTCCTGTCCCTTCACCCCTCGGATCGGCCTCCAGGTTCCTGTCCCTTCACCCCTCGGATCGGCCTCCAGGTTCCTGTCCCTTCACCCCTCGGATCGGCCTCCAGGTTCCTGTCCCTTCACCCCTCGGATCGGCCTCCAGGTTCCTGTCCCTTCACCCCTCGGATCGGCCTCCAGGTTCCTGTCCCTTCACCCCTCGGATCGGCCTCCAGGTTCCTGTCCCTTCACCCCTCGGATCGGCCTCCAGGTTCCTGTCCCTTCACCCCTCGGATCGGCCCCGGTTTCTGTCCCATCGGCCCCAGCTCCTGCCCCTTCACCCCTCAGATCAGCTCCAGCTTCTACCCCTTCAACCCTCAAATCAGCCCCGGTTCCTGTTCCTTTCACTCCTCAGATTGGCCCTGGTTCCTGTTCCTTCACCCCTCAGATCGGCCCCCGTTCCTGTCCCTTCACTCCTCAGATCGGCCCCCGTTCCTGTCCCTTCACTCCTCAGATCGGCACCCGTTCCTGTCCCTTCACTCCTCAGATCGGCCCCCGTTCCTGTCCCTTCACCCCTCGGATCGGCCCCGGTTCCTGTCCCTTCATCCCTCGGATCGGCCCCGGTTCCTGTCCCTTCATCCCTCGGATCGGCCCCGGTTCCTGTCCCTTCATCCCTCGGATCGGCCCCGGTTCCTGTCCCTTCACCCCTCGGATCGGCCCCGGTTCCTGTCCCTTCACCCCTCGGATCGGCCCCGGTTCCTGTCCCTTCACCCCTCGGATCGGCCTCCAGGTTCCTGTCCCTTCACCCCTCGGATCGGCCTCCAGGTTCCTGTCCCTTCACCCCTCGGATCGGCCTCCAGGTTCCTGTCCCTTCACCCCTCGGATCGGCCTCCAGGTTCCTGTCCCTTCACCCCTCGGATCGGCCTCCAGGTTCCTGTCCCTTCACCCCTCGGATCGGCCTCCAGGTTCCTGTCCCTTCACCCCTCGGATCGGCCCCGGTTTCTGTCCCATCGGCCCCAGCTCCTGCCCCTTCACCCCTCAGATCAGCTCCAGCTTCTACCCCTTCAACCCTCAAATCAGCCCCGGTTCCTGTTCCTTTCACTCCTCAGATTGGCCCTGGTTCCTGTTCCTTCACCCCTCAGATCGGCCGCGGTTCCTGCCCCTTCACCTGTCACATCAACTCCAGTTTCTACCCCTTCACCCCTCAAATCAGCCCCAATTCCTCCCCCTTCACTCCTCAGATCGGCCCCGATTCATGTCCCTTCACTCCTCAGATCAGCCCCGATTCATGTCCCTTCACTCCTCAGAAAGGGGCCTAAAAGAGACAATTTACTGACGTACCACAACCAACGTGTCAGTGACCAATCGCACTGCAGCTGTATAGTGTTTTTTTTTATTTATCCAGATCAGCTCCAGTTCCTGTCCCTTCACCCCTCGGATTGGCTCCAGTTCCTGCCCCTTCACTCCTCAAATCGGCCCCGGATCCTGTCCTTTCACTCCTCAGATCAGCCCCAATTCCTGCACCTTCACTCCTCAGATCGGCCCCGGTTCCTGTCCCTTCACCTGTCCAGTTTCTACCCCTTCACCCCTCAGATCAGCCCCAATTTCTACCCCTCAAATCAGCCCCGGTTCCTGTCCCTTCACTCCTCACATTGGCCCCGGTTCCTGTCCCTTCACCCCTCACATCGGCCCTGGTTCCTGTCCCTTCACCCCTCACATCGGCCCCGGTTCCTGTCCCTTCACTCCTCACATCGGCCCCGGTTCCTGTCCTTTCATCCCTCGGATCGGCCCCCGTTCCTGTCCCTTCACTCCTCACATCGGCCCCGGTTCCTGTCCCTTCAATCCTCACATCGGTTCCTGTCCCTTCAATCCTCACATCGGTTCCTGTCCCTTCACCCCTCAGATCGGCCCCCGTTCCTGTCCCTTCACTCCTCAGATCGGCCCCCGTTCCTGTCCCTTCACCCCTAGATCGGCCCCCGTTCCTGTCCCTTCACTCCTCAGATCGGCCCCGTTTCCTGTCCCTTCATCCCTCGGATCGGCCCCGGGTTCCTGTCCCTTCACCCCTCGGATCGGCCCCGGTTCCTGTTCCTTTCACCCCTCGGATCGGCCCCGGTTCCTGTCCCTTCACCCCTCGGATCGGCCCCGGTTCCTGTCCCTTCACCCCTCGGATCGGCCCCGGTTCCTGTCCCTTCACCCCTCGGATCGGCCCCGGTTCCTGTCCCTTCACCCCTCGGATCGGCCCCGGTTCCTGTCCCTTCACCCCTCGGATCGGCCCCGGTTCCTGTCCCTTCACCCCTCGGATCGGCCCCGGTTCCTGTCCCTTCACCCCTCGGATCGGCCCCGGTTCCTGTCCCTTCACCCCTCGGATCGGCCCCGGTTCCTGTCCCTTCACCCCTCGGATCGGCCCCGGTTCCTGTCCCTTCACCCCTCGGATCGGCCCCGGTTCCTGTCCCTTCACCCCTCGGATCGGCCCCGGTTCCTGTCCCTTCACCCCTCGGATCGGCCCCGGTTCCTGTCCCTTCACCCCTCGGATCGGCCCCGGTTCCTGTCCCTTCACCCCTCGGAATCAGCCCCGGTTCCTGTCCCTTCACCCCTCGGATCGGCCCCGGTTCCTGTCCCTTCACCCCTCGGATCGGCCCCGGTTCCTGTCCCTTCACCCCTCGGATCGGCCCCGGTTCCTGTCCCTTCACCCCTCGGATCGGCCCCGGTCCCTTCACCCCTCGGAATCAGCCCCGGTCCCTTCACCCCTCGGAATCAGCCCCGGTCCCTTCACCCCTCGGAATCAGCCCCGGTCCCTTCACCCCTCGGAATCAGCCCCGGTCCCTTCACCCCTCGGAATCAGCCCCAGTCCCCGCCGCTTTACCCCTCAGATCTGTACAAAGTCTGAGAGCACCAGACGGGGGTTAAGGAGTCCAAAATATCGATAGTAATTCAAAAAAGAACCTTTGTTGCAGCCACAGAAAGTAACAGCAATGAACGATATATATAAAAAGTCACATTTTATTTATACAAAGATTAAAGTGCAATAAACGTCTGGTCTCTATACAAACACACCTTCACACTGATAACATGTCGGGAATCAATGTGTCTCAAGCAAGATAAATGATATTTTATGTGGCTCCCAACGTGTTTCGAGGATCAACATAGTCTTCACCAGGGGATAAAAGTGAAGCAAGAAAACAAGTGGAATAAATAGGAATGTAAATCACATAACAGAAGATAGCATTTGGTAGCGATGTGGTCTTTACATTTCGATTTATTATACTTCTTCATTCTGGGGGGAGGGGATACAGGAAGTAGAGTGTCGCCAGGGTGGGAAGCCATCATTGTAAACTTTTGATGCCAAAAATCATAGATGTGGAATTTCATATATTTACTAATTATTTAGTCCTAATAGTGCAGCTTGGAGTTAGAATTCCCAGCATCCTCTGCAGGGCCCATTCCTTCCCGCCATCTTCGGTGTGTGTGTCCTGATTCGGGGGGAGGGGAAGACATGTGTCTGTGCCTCTCATTGGTCAGATTGTCCATTATGATTGTAGATCAGAATGTCGCACAGGAAGCCCCACCCATTCCTTTACCTTCTGATCCCCCTCTGTATATCTATGGGATGGAAGTTTCCGGTATGGGTGGATCATTTTCTGAACCAACATGGCCATACGAAGGTCACCACTGAATTAGGATAAAAATCATTCAGCTGATGCCAACGCAGCCAACTTGTTCCATTAAGTGAAAGCGTTCGACCACACAGTGCGCCGTCAGTCGGGCCTCCGGGTCGTGGTCCCAACACTCAGTGATTGTGTCACACAGAATTTCCATCCCCTGGAAGAAGAAAACCAGAATAAGAAGAGCAGATCATCACAGCTTACCGAGCCTAGAGACCTCAGTCCACCAATGAAGGCAAAACTTGGCAGGACAGGTACTCTTTTTTTTTTGTTCTCTTAACAGAAGTGCTTATCTTTGGCATTGCCAACCCATTAATATTATTATAGAGGATCTATATGGTGCCAGCAGTTTACACAGTGCTATACCATATAAAGGGAGACGGTACAGTTACCATACAATTCAATACCGGAGGAATCAGAGAGCCGCGCATGAAATATAATCAGAATATAGACCGACCCCCATACTAAATGATATAATAATGTATCAACAATAAAAAACAAAAGAAACCCACAATTGGGCACTATTCCTCCCACTGACACCAATGATGGGGCACTATTCCTCCCACTGACACCAATGATGGGGCACCATTCCTCCCACTGACACCAATGATGGGGCACCATTCCTCCCACTGACACCAATGATGGGACACTATTCCTCCCACTGACACCAATGATGGGGCACCATTCCTCCCACTGACACCAATGATGGGGCACTATTCCTCCCACTGACACCAATGATGGGGCACCATTCCTCCCACTGACACCAATGATGGGACACTATTCCTCCCACTGACACCAATGATGGGGCACCATTCCTCCCACTGACACCAATGATGGGGCACTATTCCTCCCACTGACACCAATGATGGGGCACCATTCCTCCCACTGACACCAATGATGGGGCACCATTCCTCCCACTGATACCAATGATGGGGCACCATTCCTTCCACTGACACCAATGATGGGGCACTATTCCTCCCACTGACACCAATGATGGGGAACCATTCCTCCCACTGACACCAATGATGGGGCACTATTCTTCCCAATGATGGGGCACTATTCCTCCCACTGACACCAACAGTGGGGCACCATTCCTCCCACTGACACCAATGATGGGGCACTATTCCGCCCACTGATACCAATGATGGGGCACTATTCCTCCCACTGACACCAATGATGGGGCACTATTCCTCCCACTGACACCCACAGTGGAGCACTTTTCCTCCCACTGACACCAATGATGGGACACTATTCCTCCCACTGACACCCACAGTGGGGCACTATTCCTGCCACTGACACCAATGATGGGGCACCATTCCTCCCACTAACACCAATGATGGGGCACTATCCCTCCCACTGACACCAATGATGGAGTACCATCCCTCCCACTGACACCAATGATGGGGCACCATTCCTCCCACTGACACCAGTGATGGGGCACTATTCCTCCCACTGACACCAATGATGGGGCACTATTCCTCCCACTGACACCAATGATGGGGCACTATTCCTCCCACTGACACCCACAGTGGAGCACTATTCCTGCCACTGACACCAATGATGGGGCACCATTCCTCCCACTAACACCAATGATGGGGCACTATCCCTCCCACTGACACCAATGATGGAGTACCATCCCTCCCACTGACACCAATGATGGGGCACCATTCCTCCTACTGACACCAATGATGGGGCACTATTCCTCCCACTGACACCAAAGATGGGGCACTATTCCTCCCACTGATACCAATGATGGGGCACTATTCTAAACACTGGAAATCTTGAGAGCTACCATAAACAAATATTAGGTTCTTATGTAGAAAGCTGCTGGCACTGATCATGTCCGATAAGGCCGTGCACTCAGCATATAAATAAAAGAAAAAAGTGTTGCTCTAATTTCTATTAATAAATTATTACCTGTGTGTTTCTACATTATATATATATACACTGTAGACTATATCTGTAGCAAACCACATACATAAAGTCCTCTAGTGACATCATTAATTAACAAAAAAGTGACTCTGTGCTACAATATAGTACAACATGTAAACTATGAATGAATCGCTCGGCCTTTCCATGTAGACACTCTGAGATTTGTCTGTAGAAGACCGAATACATAAAGTGCTTATAGTGACACAACTTATCAATCAAGTGACTCCGTGCAAAAATATAGTACAATATGTACAGTAATATAATATCATCATCTGTCATAAAATTAGAGATCCAATATATAAGTGCTCAAATTATATTCCCCATCGTGTTCCCATACACTACAAAGTGCTCTGGTGACCGATTCACAAGCTGACATACATTATATATAAAGTCCATTCACAGTTCAAAACATCCAAAGCAGCTGGTGATGGCAGAACGTGTCCTTGTGTGCACTCGGGTGCGCCCCCTTCAGGATGTGCGCTCACCTTAGAGCGTGTGACCTGCAATTAACCCCGGTCAGAACACGCATATGAACCCCCTCTGGGATCAGTGACTGTGTTGGGATCCTGGGCTGGTTGCTGGTAACGTTTTCCACATGTATATGATACAAAAATACTCAATAGTGTGATATCGTTTAAACTATTTATTTATAAAATGTAGCCCCTTCTTTAGGGTACTCACATTTCATGGGTGCTACAGAGGACCACTCTTTACAAGATCACAGGTAACGCTGAAGTGATGTGTCCTTTCCTTTAGCTGAGATCACTCCACTGCCTCCTGCACCGTCCTGTCCCCTCCCCAATGCGTGTCGATACCTGGATTATGATGCGTCTTCCTCTGGAAATTTGGACGATTGCTCTGTCAGTCACTATATAGTGTTGCTGCGACCATTTACTTGTAGACCGCGGACATTCTATTGTCTGTGGCATCTAATTCTACTCTCAATATCAATGTATTGCCTCCGTTGTCAGCCTGATATTCAATCTCTTTATATTCTCAGCCTCAATACAGTGTACGATGTACTCCACTGGAAGAAGATTTCCTTCTTTTATACCTCTAACTCAGGACGGTGCATAGAAAAGAACACACTACCTACAGCCCACATACACCCCAGGGCTGTCTTTAATATTGATTGGGCCCTGGGCAAACATTTTCTTGGCCCCATCCCCCCCCCCCCCCCATTCTGAGATATACAAAAAATAGCAGGTGGACTCAGAATCAGTTTACTGCAGCAGATCACACAGTGATTCCAATTGGTTGCCAGAGGTTACAGCCTATGCTTAGCGCTCACTGGCTGGTTGCTAGAGGTTACAACACATAATTTCTGCTTGCCGATTGGTTGCTGGAGGTTACTGCACATTATTAGTGCTCACTGATTGGTTGCTAGGGGTTACAGCCCATCATTACCACTCACTGATTGGTTGCTAGAGATTACAGCAGATCACTACTGTTCACTGATTGGTTGCTACAGGTTAATGCACATTATTACCACTCACTGAGAATCCCAAATAATTGAGCAAGTAAAGTGGCACATTAATACAAATACTGCAGGAGATGATTAGAGACTGCAAATATACTGCAGGAGATGACCAGAGACTGCGGACATGCTACAGGTGACAATCAGAGACTGCGGACATGCTACAGGTGACAATCAGAGACTGTGGACATGCTACAGGTGACAGTCAAAGACTGTGGACATGCTACAGGTGGCAGTCAGAGACTGCAGACATGCTACAGGTGACAGTCAGAGACTGCAGACATGCTACAGGTGACAATGAGAGACTGCGGACATGCTGGTCTGCTGGACAGTAAACTGCACCTTTATTTGCACATTCGTTCTGTGCAAATGGGGCAAAAACAAATGTTCTTTAGGCCATCTTCTCTCCTGAATGAATGTTATTTGCCTTGGTAAAATACCACATAATGGCCACTAGATGGAGCTGAGAAGCATAGGAAATACGGACCTCTTTGTAACAGCAGATACAATGTAACAATTCTAGAGACAGAAATAGTTACCACCACTCAGGACAATCCAAACTAGAATTCCTCGTCCTCCAAAAGAAAGGAGAGAGCCCCAGGTGCTGGCAATTGCTAGTATGGATGTGGAAGGCTGAAAGGATCTGGACAGCCGCTCACCGGGATAAATGTATTGAATTCTTCTTTTATTCGAAAAACAGGATCATAGGTACATAAGACACCTCATGAGTAAGCACTTTGTGTAAGTGTGAAACGCGTCAGCTGTTGTGCTGTACCACTCCAGTGGTGTCTTATGTACCCTATGATCCTGTTTTACGAATATAAGGATTCAATACATTTATCCCGGTGTGCGGCTGTCCAGATCCTTTCAGCCTTCCACATAACAGTTCTAGAGAACTAGGAAATAAATGTAACCTTTATATAGTTTTCTCTATACATTTCGCCATTTCTATGGAGTTTGGCTCACCGGATCTCTCCGCCAGGAGTCGGGTATGTCTGGCCGTCCTCTTCCATGGAGCACAACGTCCCTCATGGTCTCCACACACGGATGTTCCCGTACCACTGAGCCAAACGGCAACTCATAATTCTTCACCTCTGTCAAAAAGAATGACCAGTCAAGAGGTATAAAGAGGAAACACTCACATGGTGGGGGGGGGGGGGGATCATTACTCTGACCCTTCCATTTTGTAAGGATGTAAGGGGCTGTACAGGGGCCCCATGATTTCTGATGGTGACCCTCGGTGTACTTACCAGCTGGCCAGTACAAAAAGAAAGTCAAAACTGCATTAAAAACCGAGGTCTCTGTTGCATACATTTACAAATACAGTATCTGACAAAAGTAAGTACACCCCTCAGTCACATGTCTGTAAATCTTTTCTTCTATCTTTTCATGTGACAACACTGAAGAAATGACACTTGTCTACAATGTAAAGTAGTGAGTGTACAGCTTGTATAACAGTGTAAATTTGCTGTCCCCTCAAAATAACTCAACACACAGCCATTAATGTCTAAACCGCTGGCAACAAAAGTCAGTACACCCCTAAGTGAAAATCTCCAAATTGGGCCCAAAGTGTCAATATTTTGTGTGGCCACCATTATTTTCCAGCACTGCCTTAACCCTCTTGGGCATGGAGGTCACCAGAGCTTCACAGGTTGTCACTGGAGTCCTCTTCCCCTCCCCCATGATGACATCACAGAGCTGGTGGATGTTAGAGACCTTGCGCTCCTCCACCTTCCCTTTGAGGATGTCCCACAGATGATCAATAGGGTTTAGGTCTGGAGACATGCTTGGCCAGTCCATCACCTTTACCCTCAGCTTCTTTAGCAAGGCAGTGGTGGTATTGAAGGTGTGTTTGGGGTGGTTATCATGTTGGAATACTGCCCTGCGGTCCAGTCTCTGAAGGGAGGGGATCATACTCTGCTTCAGTATATCACAGTACATGTTGGCATTCATGGTTCCCTCAATGATCTGTAGCCCCCCAGTGCCGGCAGCATTCATGCAGCCCCAGACCATGACACTCCCACCACCATGCTTGACTGTAGACAAGACACACTTGTCTTTGTACTCCTCACCTGGTTGCCCCCACACACGCTTGTCACCATCTGAACCAAATACATTTATCTTGGTCTCATCAGACCACAGGACATGGTTCCAGTAATCCATGTCCTTAGTCTGCTTGTCTTCAGCAAACTGTTTGTGGGCTTTCTTGTCCATCATCTTTAGAAGAGGCTTCCTTCTTGGATCATAGCCAAGCAGTCCAATTTGATGCAGTGTGTGGCGTATGGTCTGAGCACTAACAGGCTGACCCCCCCACCCCTACAACCTCTGCAGCAATGCTGGCAGCACTCATATATCTATTTCCCTTTTCCTGGCCTGCTGGGCTGCATGCTCAGATAAGGGTTTGGTATGGATTTTGGTGGGGACCCCACACAATTTTTTTTTAATTCTGGCGTGGGGTTCACCTTAAAATCAATACCGGATCCAATGGGCCTGGTATGGATGGGGGGGGGGGGGGGTGCACAGATTTTTTGTTTCTCTTTTATTAGTTGTCAGCTATTGTGCTATAAGGAAAAGGAATGATGTCACACACTGTACTTTTTTGATTGGACAAGTTGCAGAACATTGAAGTTGCGCTTAAATTGAACCAAATCACACCGTTTTGAAGTTGCACCCGGTGTGAACCAGGGCTTTATCTAATTCCCATGCATTTATTGTAGATGGCTGGATAAACACTATAAAATACAACAATGTACATGGTAGGTAGATGCTCACCTCCAATGGCGTCACACCTAGATGCCACTTCCCACAGGACTAGGGACAGCGAGTAAACGTCCATCTGCTTGAAGGACTCGAGGTCTTCCAGATTCACCCGAGACTCCAGAACTTCAGGGGCCATATACCGCGCCGTCCCAACCTGTGAAATACATAGACTATTATACACTAGGCCCTCAGGACGCATCTTCTCAGCTTGTGGTTCAGGGGTGTTGCTAGAGCCCATTAGACCCCAGGTACACTTGGAAACATTTGGGGTATAAAGGTGCAGAGTTAGGAGGACTTTTTTTTTTGTTCATTTTTTTCTTCCCTTTTGACTCACTTTGCTGTTCCTCTCTTTTTTCTACCAGTCTCTCTTCCTCTCCCACATTTCTGTAAAGGTTCTCATTTATCCAGGTCATGGTATAGCACAGGGGTCTCCAAACTTTTTGTGCAAAGGGCCAGTTAACTGACCTTTCAGGCTTTAGTGGGGCCGGACTGTGGCCAGTGGGAGCAGAAAATGCCTCGGCATCAGTGGAAGAAAACCATGTTCCGTCATTGGTGTCAGTTCAAGAGGGGGTAGTGCCCCAAGGGTCAGATCAAGTCAAGCAAAGGGCCACGTCCAGCCCTCGGGCCACAGTTTGGAGACCCTGGTATAGCAGGTAATAGTTTTCCTACACCTTAAGAAAAAGGGAAATCCTTTGGAGGACAGTGAGGTCCATGTTTTGAACAGAGGACAGCTGATTTGCAATGGGTGTGAAAGAGGCCATCTACGCCAAAATGGACCAACCATCATGGAACAGAAGTGGAGGCCTTCCACACCATCTGTCTTCTACACTTTTTGCTGTTTTAATATCCCCACCCTGGTGATTTCACATCATTTTACATTTTCAGTCAAGTGAATAGAATGATTAACACCTACGCAGACTTCCTGCTGACCAGGATGGGATTCAATAACTAGAAGAAGATGGCCCCACAACTTTCAAACTTCCCATCCTGTTGGACAACCAGCATTTGCCATGACACATTCCATAGTGACTGGATTTAGGTGTTGATGCTACCTGTAGATACAAGTACTGGGGTCAGAACTACAAGCTGACTGCAAAGGATGTCGGTACTTGTAGTTTCTCATTCACAGAATTGTTATCATAGGTGTATTTTATATGATACTGAGACAGAAAATCAATCAAAAATCCAGAAAAAAACATGATACAAATGTTATAAATGGAGTTGCAGTTCAGTGAGTAAAATAAGTATTTGATCCCCCACCAACCAACAATAATTCTGCCCCCCACAGACTGGCTACAGTAGGTGCTCATGTGGTACACAGATTAGTCCTGTCAATATAAGAAGGTTCTCCTAACGACAACTCGTTATGTGTATAAAAGACACCTGTCCACAGAATCTCTTTCTTCCATTCACACCTCACCATCATGGAGAAGACCAAAGAGCTGTCAGAGGACGTCAGGGAGAAGATTGTAGACCTGCACAAGCCTGGAATGGGCTACAAGACCATCAGCAAGAAGCTTGGTGAGAAGGAGACAACTGTTGGAGCGATTATTCGCAAATGGAAGAAATACAAAATAACCATCAATCGCCCTCGCTCTAGAGCTCCATGCAAGATTTCTCCTCATGGGGTGAGGATGGTCATGAGAAAAGTGAGGGATCAGCCCAGAACTACACAGGAGGAGCTTGTGAATGATCTCAAGGAAGTTGGGACCACAATCACCAAACAAACCATTGGTAACACAATACACCACCATGGACTGAAATCCTGCAGCGCCCACAAAGTCCCCCCCCCCTCAGGAAGACACATGTACAGGAACGTCTGAAGTTTGCCAATGAACATCTAAATGATTCAGAGAAGGATTAGGAGAATGTGCTGTGGTCAGATGAGACCAAAGTTGAACCCTTTGGCATTAACTCAACTTGCTGTGTTTTGAGGAAGAAAAATGACCCTAAGAACATCATCCCTACAGTCACACACGGAGGTAGAAACATGATGCTTTGGGGCTGTTTCTCTAATAAAGGTACAGGCCAAATTTGCCGCATTGAGGGTCCAATGGACGGGGCCATATATTGTAAAATCTTGGAGGAGAACCTTCTTCCCTCAGCCAGAACACTGAAGATGGGTCATGGATGGGTTTTCCAGCATGACAATGACCCAAAACATACCGCCAAGGCAACAAAGGAGTGGCTCAAGAAGAAGGTCATGGAGTGGCCTAACCTAAATGTATGGAGGGAGCTGAAGCTTCGAGTTGCTAAGCCACAGCCAAGAAACATTAAGGATTTAGAGAAGATCTGTAAACAGTGGACCACAATCCCTCCTGAGATGTGTGCAAACCTGGTCACCACCTACAAGAAACGTCTGACCTCTGTGATCGCCAAGGGTTTCTCCACCAACTACTAAATCATGTTTTGCTTCGGGTTCAAATACTTATTTTACTCACTGAACTGTAACTCCATTTATAACATTAGTATTGTGTGTTTTTTCTGGATTTTTGGTAGATATTCTGTCTCTATCATATAAAATACACCTATGATAAAAATTATAGACCCTTCATTTCTTTGTAAGTGGGCAAAACTTACACAATCTGAAGGGGAGCAAATCATTATTCCCCCTCCACTGTATATGTTTCAGAAGGTGAACTTATCCTCTAAGCAGAACACAAGGAAGTCTATGTTTCTCTCTAAAAAATTTCTCATTTTACAATTTTGTTTCTCTAATTAGCAGTTAATACAACACATCTTGGAAAGTTGGGCACTTGACTGAAAACCTCAGGATAAGACCCCAACCTCTACAGGCTCACAGCCTAGACTTGGCCCTGAAGAAGGGGGAGCCCATATCCCAGACTTGGCCCTGAAGAAGGGGGGGCCCATATCCCCAATATTTGTTGACTGTATACTTTTATCATAACCAATAAAGACTTTAAACAAACCAGTGGTGGTCATACGACCATCTGTAATGGGTACTCCTCACCACAAATGCTCAGTGGATGGAAAGTCAATAAAAAATGATCCGTATTTACAAAAGATTTACCTGTCCGCTGTTGGCAAAGTCGTCTACAGTAAGCGAGGGGTCCAATCGCAGAGCAATGCCGAAGTCGCACAGAACACATGAGGATTCATTTTTAACAAGGATGTTGGTGCTCTTGATATCCCGGTGAGCGATGGCGATCTTTGCTGCCCCGCACGGCGTGTAGTCGCTGTGCAGGTGGGCCACGCCATTGACGATGGAGCCCGCCATCTTTAACAAGGCTGGCCAGCTCAGGATGTGATTGGACAGGTAGTCCTTCAGGTTGCCCTGGGTGTGGTAAGCCGTGATGATCCAATACTCTTTCTGGAGGCTGCCGACTCGCTCCTCGGAGGTGATGAACTGCAGGACGTTCTCGTGTTTCAGGTTGACGTCGGTGAAAATGCGGCTCTCGTACTTCCAGGACGAATATTCCTGGGAGGGGAAGATCTTCACCGCTACCGTCTCATGGTGGCCGGATTCGGTGTGCTTCAGTTTGGCCCTCCAAACTTCGGCGAACCGGCCCTTGCCGACGCGTTGGTCGAGCTCTATCGGCAGCAGCTCGGTGTTGTGGTTGATGCTGTTGGCACAAGCCATACTTATTTCTCCCTGAGAGCCGGCGGTCAGCGAAGAGGACAGTCTGTAGCTGTACTTGGCCTTCTTGCTTTGTAGCGGCACGCTGGCGCTGTGCCCGGCCTTGTTCACCCATGACTTGCTCCTCTTCCTCAGTCGCTGGGTGCGATATAGGTAGAATAGGGCAGTGATGATGACTGCCAACAGCAGAGGGGGGAGCAGGCTGATGGTGGCCACAGGAAGAGCCTCCTGGCTGTGCAGCATGGCGTATCCTGCCGAGAACAGAAAAAAATTCTACAATGAAGTTCACAATTCCATACCTCCCAACTGTCCCTGATTTCGAGGGACTGTCCCTGATTTCGAGGGACTGTCCCTGAATTCGAGGGACTGTCCCTGATTTGGAGCAATGTCCCTCTGTCCCTCATTCCTCCTCATTTGTCCCTCATTTTGGTCTGATCTGTATAGATGTATATAAAATGCATTTTTTATCTATCAAAAAGTGTTTCCCAGCACTAAACTTTTCATCCAATTTCTAAATTGCTGCATTTGTAAATTCCAAAAGCCAATATAAAGGAATAGTAGTGGTAAAAAAAGCACTTGTGGGTTCAACCAATCTCATTTTTTTTGTACAATTCTCCTTTAAGGGGGCGTGGCAAGGGGTGTGTCCTATGCCTGCATACTTTTGCTGGTAGATGTCCCTCATTCCAATCTCAAAAAGTTGGGAGGTGTGAAATTCACAGAAGATCTGAACTGAAAAATCATTTATATTGTTGCAAAAATAATGTGAAATAGAGATGTGCGGGACAGAAAAATGTGTTTTCGTTTAGTTTCGAATTTGTTTGTTAGGTTAATAATCTCCTTTCGTCATATTCATTACGTTATGTTTTCAGAATTTGTTTTGCATATTTGTTATATTCCAGTCAAATTTGAAAATGCATTTGAATTTGAAATGGAAACATATTGCAATAAAGTAAGGTATAAAATGAAATAAGATGATGATTCCTACTTAGGTTGTTTTATAGGATATAAAAGAATAGAATAGAAAATAAAGGAATAGAATAAAACAGAATAGAAGAGAAAATATTGTATTCTATGTTTTTCTATTCTTTTTTATTCTTTTTTATTCTATTATTTTATTTTCTATTCTATTCTGTGTTCTTCTATTATTTTTCTATTCTATGCTATAAAGCAGCCTAAGTAGGAATCATCATCCTTTTTCACTTTTATACCTTACTATATTTATTGCAATGTGTTTCCATTTCAAATTCATTTTCAAATTAATTTTTAATTGAATTCGGATAATTAGTTAAAGTATAACTAAAGGCAAAACTTTTTTTTGTGTGTTGGATAGAGTGCAGAGGGATTAGAACCCCTGTCAGTTTTTACTGCTGTCCGAGCCCCCCCGTTTAAGGAGATTCCCCCTCTCTATTTGTCCTGTTTACCATTATCATTGAAAGATGAAGTAAAAGAAAACCCCAAATTTTGGGTTGTCACCAGAAAAGTAATAGAGGGGAAATCTAGTTCTGATGACCTGAGGAGTCCCCAATGAATTCCTTTAATTTGCAGGGATTTCCTTTTACTTCCTGTTTGGCTATGGGACAGGAAGTGACGGTATATCTGCGCAATAGTACACAGATGTTGAAAAAAAAAATCTGACAGGAGTTATAACCCTCCCTTACTCTATCCAAAATAAAAATAAAAAGGTTTTGCCTGTACAGTAATACCTCGGATTGCGAGTAATGCGTTTAACGAGCGATTCGCAATACAAGTTATTACTTTTGTAAAATCCTGACTCAGTTTGCGAGCGTTGTGTCGCAAAAAGAGCAGGATTCAAGCCTCAGCGGTCTGCAGTACTGCATGTGGCCAGAGGTGAGGGGGCGCCGGTTACACTCGAAGCCACTTGGAAACACTCCGTTCCTGAGTGTTTCCGAGCCTCTCTGAGTGTTTCTGAGTGTCTCTGGCGCCCCCGCACCTCTGGCCACATGCGGTACTGCATACAATAGAAGTCACTGTGAAATGAATTATCTGAGTTTCCATTGACTTCTATGGAGAAACTCGCTTTGATATGCGAATGCTTTGGATTACAAGCATTCTTCTGGAACTGATTATGCTCGTAATCCGAGGTATTACTGTAGTTCGACTTTAAGTTAAAATTTATTTTAAATTAGTTTGAAATTCATTACTATTGTGATTCAGAAATTCGGATACATCCAAATCCCCGAATGACAAAAATTTCATCTGAATTGCGATTTGTGATAAAAACGAATTGCTCGTGTCTAGTATGAAAGTCTAATTCTAGACAGAAGATTTCATTATGGAACCTCCGTCAGATTTTGATCAATGACCTCGTCTCTTTTTCCCAACAGGAAGTGATAGAAAATCTCCTCATGGGTGACACAGAGATCAACTAAAACTCATTTTTGGTGGGGTGGGGGAGGGTGGGAACACCTTCCTGCCCCGGGGGGGGCACAGAGGGGTATTTGAGGTTTTGCGTGTTTCTGGTGTTCTTTTTTCGGGTGGAGATCGGCCACAACTGCGGATTGTATAGAAATGAGGCGGGAAGGTTCCCATCTCCTTCTCTCTGAATATATTCTCTATTAATACTCGGCGCTCGCTTCTTTCATGTCTTCTATTCCTGGAAATGCCGGTTGTTGGAGTTCAAATCTCCAGCTCGGCCTTCCCAGAGTGTTTGCCAAAATAAATAGGAGGGAGAGGAGGAGGGCAGCAAAGATGGGGGGCTCAGGGACTGGGGGGGGGGCAGGGAAGACAGGAGGCTCAGTGATGGGGGGTCAGAGCAAGGAGACAGAGAGGACAGGGGGCTCAGAGATCTGGGGGGGGCAGGGAAGACAAGAGGCTCAGTGATGGGGGGGCTCAGAGCAAGGAGACAGAGAGGACAGGGGGCTCAGAGATCTGGGGGGGGGGGGGGGGCAGGGAAGACAAGAGGCTCAGTGATGGGGGGGCTCAGAGCAAGGAGACAGAGAGGACAGGGGGCTCAGAGATCTGGGGGGGGGGGCAGGGAAGATAAGAGGCTCAGTGATGGGGGGGCTCAGAGCAAGGAGACAGAGAGGACAGGGGGCTCAGAGATCTGGGGGGGGGGGCAGGGAAGATAAGAGGCTCAGTGATGGGGGGGCTCAGAGCAAGGAGACAGAGAGGACAGGGGGCTCAGAGATCTGGGGGGGGGGGGGGGGCAGGGAAGACAAGAGGCTCAGTGATGGGGGGGCTCAGAGCAAGGAGACAGAGAGGACAGGGGGCTCAGAGATCTGGGGGGGGGGGCAGGGAAGATAAGAGGCTCAGTGATGGGGGGGCTCAGAGCAAGGAGACAGAGAGGACAGGGGGCTCAGAGATCTGGGGGGGGGGGGGGGGCAGGGAAGACAAGAGGCTCAGTGATGGGGGGGCTCAGAGCAAGGAGACAGAGAGGACAGGGGGCTCAGTGATCTGGGGGGGGGGGCAGGGAAGACAGGAGGCTCAGTGATGGGGGGGGTCAGAGCAAGGAGACAGAGAGGACAGGGGGCTCAGAGATCTGGGGGGGGCAGGGAAGACAAGAGGCTCAGTGATGGGGGGGCTCAGAGCAAGGAGACAGAGAGGACAGGGGGCTCAGAGATCTGGGGGGGGGCAGGGAAGACAAGAGGCTCAGTGATGGGGGGGCTCAGAGCAAGGAGACAGAGAGGACAGGGGGGCTCAGTGATCTGGGGGGGGGGGGGGAGAGACAAGAGGCTCAGAAAGCAAGGGGACAGTAATCAGGGGGGCGGTGAGGACAGGAGGCTCAGTAATGAGGGGACAGGGATGACAGGAGGCTCACAAAGCAAGGAGGGGCAGGGAGAGTGGGGGAGGGGGCTCAGAGTAAGGGGGCAGTGAGGACAGGAGGCTCAGAGATCTGGGGGGTATGGAGAATGGGGGACTCAGTGATCGGGGGTAAGTGAGGACAGAAGGTACAAGGGGGTTCTACTTGTGCAGGTTCTGAGTCTGACATCCCGGTCCTTACTGCACAACCGTTGAAAAAGGCATATAGGACAGGAACAGACATACGTGACAGGGACAGGCATACGTGACAGGGACAGGCATACGGGACGGGGACAGGCATACGGGATGGGGACAGGCATACGGGACATGCATATAGGATGGGGACAGGCATTTGGGACGGGGACAGGCATTCAGGACGGGGACAGGCATTCGGGACAAGCATATGGGACAGGCATACGGGACGGGGACAGGCATACGGGACGGGGACAGGCATACGGGACGGGGACAGGCATACGGGACGGGGACAGGCATTCGGGACAAGCATATGGGACAGGCATACGGGACGGGGACAGGCATACGGGACGGGGACAGGCATACGGAACGGGGACAGGCATACGGGACGGGAACAGGCATTCGGGACGAGGACAGGCATACGTGACATGCATATGGGATGGGGACAGGCATTCGGGACGGGGACAGGCATTCGGGACGGGGACAGGCATTCGGGATGGGGACAGGCATACGGGACGGGGACAGGCATACGGGACAGGAACAGGCATACGGGACGGGAACAGACATGTGGGACAGGCATACGGGACGGGAAAAGGCATTTGGGACAGGGACGGGCATATGGGATGGGGACAGCCACATGGGGCGGGGACAGGCACATGGGACGGGCACACGGGGCGGGGACGGGCACACGGGGCGGGGACAGGCACATGGGGCGGGGACAGGCACACGGGGCAGGGACAGGCACCCATATGGGGCGGGGACAGGCACACGGTGGGGACAGGCACACGGGGCAGAGACCCATACAGGGCGGGGACAGCCATATGGGGCAGGGATAGGCACACGGGGCGGGGACAGGCACACGGGATGGGAACAGGCACATGGGACGGGGACAGGCACCCATACGGGACGGGGACAGCCATATGGGGCGGGGACAGGCACACAGGACGGGGACAGGCACCCATACGGGGCAGGGACAGGCTTACAGGATGGGGATTTAACATTGTCAGACATCACTGGCTGCATGCTTGCTCCAGGTCAGTAATTCACTAGGCGACTGCCACATTTCTATCCTCGTAGATGCCTTCTAGCCGTCATTTATGGAATTTCCTCTGGCACAATATAAACAATGTGAGGATGATGATGATGAGGAGGAGGAGGAGGAGGAGAGGGACGACCATGGATCTTATTTATGATGAATTACAAAGTGTTGTCACTTTTGGCAAAAAAAATTAGGTTTCTGTACACAGCGGAATATAAATCCTGAATGGTAGCCTTTAGATAATGCACTTTACTCTGACTTGCGGGGTGTAACTTTCCTCAGAGGCCAGGCCCAGAGCAGCTCCGCCCCCGCAGAGCCCTTACCATCCGAAGCGTTGTAGAAGATGAGCTTGTCGTTGCATTCCTGCTCATCCACACAGCCGCAGATGTACAGACGGCCGGTCTCGGAGGGCATGGCCTGCATCACACATCTGGCCGAGTTATAACTGGGCACCAGGACGTTCTCCAGTGGGAGGAGAGGGTGATGGCACATGGACGTGACCCGCACGCTGTCATTATCTTGCTTCCTGAAAATAGGAGACGGGTGTAATTAGTACCTGTCACATGACAACACCAAATCTGATTTGATAGGCGAGTGTCAGCGTTGTATAAGGGGCACTATATATGCTTCTGCAATTTGGTGCATTGCGGAACACGTTCATTACAGCAACGCACATAAACGCATGTTTAGTCATTTTAAATGGAACCTCAGTGCACTAAGGCACTCATGTGACAATGTACCGTAAGTACCGTGTATTGTGGTGTGCTGCATTGCCAGATATGGTGCATGTTCATTTGAATGGGCTGTTGACACAACGCATGTTAACACGTGAAAAAATACGGCATCTGGGCTACACTTTGAGGACACCTGGTGCCAAATGCCAAGACAGAGCTCATCATATACCCTGCACCCTCAAGGAAGACAAGGAGTTCCCGCCTTGGACCTCCCAGCTAACGCATTTCGCCCACAAGACTGGACTTAATAGGTAAAAGATTCAGCCAAAACCTGTGGGTGAAATGCGTCAGTGAGGGCCCCAGGCGGGAACTCCCTGTCTGTCTGCAGCGATAGATTTGCCAGCATTACAGTATATGAAATGCGGCCGGCTATGTTCTCTTTTCCCCTTTACATGTTGGTTATGGCAGATCAATGGGCGCCTTGATAACACGGCACATTATATTCGGTTATCAGGACCCCCTATATCCCCGGTGCTAGCTCCCTCCACCTTACCAGACGGTGGCGCAGATCTCCTCGGCACTATCGCAGTACGAGCTCAGGCTGCAGTTGGTGAAGCAGATGGCGCCATCGCAGATGGGGTGGGAGTTGTCGCACCATTTGCAGACATTGGTCATGGCGTTGCGGTAGGCATCGGCGGCCATCGCCACTAATGGAAACAACGAGAGAAAAACAATAAATGGCTGAACAAGACTTCTCACTGGGAGATCTCTGGGGTGATGGAGAAGGACATTGGTGGGAATGGTGAATAGTTTTCTATATGGCCCCTTCCATCCATTGTGGGGCAGTAGCACGCACACCGTTCATTTCTGTTGGACTTCCAACACACAACAATCCACCCAAACTGGAGAAGAACCTTTATTGCCAATAACTTCACTAGGATGTACATACAATGTTCCCAACTGTGAGTCAGGGTGCATTTGGCAAAGAACGATGGGGTGACATTGAAAATGTACCGCCAGTTGTGCTTTACCTGGAGTTACCCTACATTGTGTTGACACACAGTAAATCACACATCTTACCATACGTTATTCCAACAAATTGTTGTGAAACCCCCTTAAGGGGAGGGCAGTTTGTGTGCAGTCCAGTGCCTAACATTCTTAAAAGCCTCTGAAAGGAGGAAACCAGCGCAATTGTGGAGACTGGTGCCGGCCGAATGAAGTTTTTCCCCGCCCAGACCCTCCTTGCCCTGATGCGTTACACCTGACAAGGGCGTAAATTGTACAACCTTTAAGATTAAGCCCTTGTCAATGTGAAAACTGCTTACATTGGTGGTCAGTGTAGAAGTAACCTATTACATTTGTGGTCAATATAGAAGAGACCCTTTCTACATTGGCTGTGGTTCTAGAAGTGACCTTTTTCATCATTGGTCAGTGCAGAAGTGATCTTTTGCATATGTGGCCAATGTAACCTCTTATATTGGTGGTTGGTGTAGAAATGACCCCTTAATTTGGTGACCTCAGTAGAAGTGACTCCTTAAATTGCTGGTTAGTGCAGGTGGGAAATCAATTAATCAATGCTGACTGCTCAAGAAGGCCCACACTCTCAGAAGAAACACACAGCACCCTGGGGAGGAACCTTTAGTAAATTCAGGAGGAGCCTCTAGCACCCTCAGAATAAAACCCTAGTAACCACAGAAGGAACCTCTAACATCCTCAGGGAGAACCCATAGTAACCTTGGGAGGAACCCTAGTAACCTTAGAAGAACCTCTATCACCTCAAGGAGGAATACTAGTCTCTTCAGAAGGAACCCTTAGCGTCCTCAGAAGGAACCCCCTGTGACCTCAGGAGGAACCCCTAATAACGTCAGGAGGAACCTGTAGCACCCTCAGGATGAACCACTAGTAACCTCAGGAGGAACATCTAGTAACCTCAGGAGCAATCTCTAGTGGTCTTAGGAGGAACCCCCTAGTACTCTCAGAAGAAACCCTTAGCATCCTGAGAAGGAACCCCTAGTAACCTCAGGAGGAACCTGTAGCACTCTCAGAAGAAACATCTAGTAACCTCAGGAGGCGTAACTTCAGGAGGAATCTCTAGCAGCCTCAAGAGGAACCCCTAGTAATCTAAGAAGGAACCCTTAGCATCCTCAGAAGGAACCCCTAGTAACCTCAGGAGGAACCTGTAGCACCCTCAGGATGAACTGCTAGTAACCACAGGAGGAACGTCTAGTAACCTCAGGAGGAATCTCTAGCACCCACAGGAGGAATCCCTAGTAACCTCAAAAGGAACCCTTAGCATCTTCAGAAGGAACACCTAGTAACCTCAGGAGGAACCCCAAATAACTTCAGTAGTAACTTGCAGCACTCAGGTGAATTGCTAGTAACCTCAGGAGGAAACTCTAGCGCCCTCAGGAGGGGCCCCGGTGGAGAAACACTGCTCTGGATCAGTCCTAAACTGGGGACATTGATCTGCCAGCATTGTTTGTCCTCTGATAATCTCACTCCTGGCGTAGGTCTCCTCTCTGTGGCTCTGTTATGAAGAGTTGTTTTCATCTTATAATTAGTTTTTAGTTTCTTCCAAACATTTCTCGGCTCTCGCATGCTATCTGTTTGAAGTCTCATTCTGGTAACATCTGGGCTGTAGCTGTCAGGCCTGTGTGGTCATAAGAAACCACAGAGGCATTAATCTGGAAAAGTGTTCAGCTGGGTTTAATCAGAATATTGATGAGGATGTGGCTAGACTATAAACGCTGTCAATTAACCCTTCGTAAGGCTGCGTGGAGCTCTGCGTTCAGGGAATGGTCCAGTGCTGTCATTGGTCGATCAGCGCACTTTATCTTTTGCTCTACTTCTTCATAACATGGAAAGTTTGGAGTTTAGGGGATCCCTTTATTGGCTGATTGAAGTGTTTAAAGATACAAGATTTTGGGATGCCTTTAGATCCTTCTTCAGGATTCGTACAATCCAAGGCATCCTGGAATCTCACATCTTTAATGACCTGATGAGTATCTGAACCTCAAAGATAAAGGTCAATATAGTGGCTCAGTGGTCAGCACTTCTGCCTTGCAGCGCTGGGGAGTTTAAACCCTGACCGAGATACTATCTGCATGGAGTTTGCATGTTCTCCCTGTGCTTGGTTGTCTTCCTCCCACACGCCAAAGACATGCTGGTAAGATAACCGGCTCTGGTCTACACTGGCCCTATTATATCAGATGAGGACCTTCGATTGTAAGCTCCTGAGGTCAGGGAGTGATGTGAATGTACCATCTGTAAATGATTGGTGCTATATAACTACCTGGAATAATAATTACATATATTATTAATCATTTATATTGTATAATGATTGGTCTGTGTATATAGACGCCGTGCACTATATACACAGATCTGATATTTGATGCGTCGTCTTTACAATCCGCTAATAAACGGGAATCACTAAACTCCGAACGTTCCATACCGATCAATGACTGAGCCGAGACCCCACCACTGCCGGCAACGTCATGTGACTGGATGGAGGAGATCTGATATCACTCCCCCCAACCCATCACTTTAGCCCTCTCATCCCTATTACCCCCCCCCCCACTCGCCCCCCCATCACCCCAACTCATCATTATCACCCCCCATCATTATAGCCCTCTCATCCCTATTACCCCCCCCCCCACTCGCCCCCCCCATCACCCCAACTCATCATTATCACCCCCCATCATTATAGCCCTCTTATCCCTATTACCCCTCAACTCATCACTATCAACCCTCCCATCACTATAGCTCTCTCATCCCTATTACCCCCCCCAACTCACCCCCCCATCATTATCACCCCCCAACTCATCACTCCCCCTCCCCCAACTCATCATTATCACCCCCCATCACTATAGCCCTCTCATCCCTATTACCCCCCAACTCATCACCCCCCCCCCATCACTAAAGCCCTCTCATTCCTATTACCCCCCCCCCAACTCATCACTATCACCCCCCCCAACTCTTCACTATCACCCCCATTTATCACTATAGCCCTCTCATCCTTATTATCCTCCCCAACTCATCACTATGACCCTCTCATCCCTATTACCCCCCCCCCCCAACTCATCATTATCAGCCCCCCCCCAAAAAAACTATAGCCCTCTCATCACTATTACCCTCCCCCAACTCTTCACTATCACCCCCCAACTCATCACTCCCCCTCCCCCAACTCATCATTATCACCCCCCACCACTATAGCCCTCTCATCCCTATTACCCCCCCCCCCAACTCATCATTATCACCCCCCATCACTATAGCCCTCTCATTCCTATTACCCCCCCCCCCCCAACTCATCACTATCACCCCCCAACTCATCACTATCACCCCCCCAACTCATCACTATCACCCCCCCAACTCTTTACTATCACCCCCATTTATCACTATAGCCCTCTCATCCTTATTATCCTCCCCAACTCATCACTATAACCCTCTCATCCCTATTACCCCCCCCCCCCCCAACTCATCATTATCAGCCCCCCCCCCAAAAAACTATAGCCCTCTCATCACTATTACCCTCCCCCAAATCACCCCTATTACCCCCCCAACTCTTCACTATCACCCCCATTTATCACTATAGCCCTCTCATCCTTATTACCCCCCCAACTCATCGCTATCACCCCCCAACTCATCACTCCCCCTCCCTATCATTATCACCCCCCCACCTTTTTACTATAACCCTCTCATCACTATCATCCCCACCCCCTCCAACTGATCAATATCACCCCACCTCCCCCTCACTGTTTCCATCAACACAGCTATCAGATCAGGTCTTTTCTGTGTGTCACATCCAGCAGATCACACATTATACAATCTCCTACACATTGTACAATCTCACACATTATACAATCTCCTACACATTATACAATCTCCTACACATTATACAATCTCCTACACATTATACAATCTCCTACACATTATACAATTATACAATCACACACATTATACAATCACACACATTATACAATCAAACACACTATACAATCTCCTACACATTATACAATCTCCTGCACATTATACAATTATACAATCACACACATTATACAATCTCACACATAGTACATTGTATCACATTGTCTGGTCTCCCCCATATTGCAGTGTTGGGGTGATCTGGGGTCAGGTACTCACACAATAGCAGTAGCGCAGTCATGGCAGTCTCCTTCCCCATCCTGCAGGCAGATCATTGTTCTGAAAACTGCGGCAGCATCACAGCCCGTCCACCTCCTGCTCGGGAAAGGGGGGGATGGGGGGGGGGGGGTTGCAGCTGTTCCAGAGAGGCAGATGTGGAGTCTAATTCCAGCCACCAATCAGAGCTCTCCGAACACACAGAGAGATCCCTCCATTCCCTCCACATCATCTCCATTCCGGGGCGGCCGAGGTGGAAGAGCCCCTTCTCCGAATCCCTCCCATCCCGGGATCAGATCTCAGAGCTGCTGGATGGGAGTGTTTCCTGCCCCCCCCCCCCCGACCTAAAAATACCCCAGAAACAACAGAAATACCCAGACTCGAATCTGCTTATATGGTTCCTCCCACCTCATTAACATAATGATGAAACTTCTAAATAAAACCCCTTCTCATTACATTCCTTATTTTAGACCCAGTGATGTCCTCACCAAGTCTCTGTGCTTCTCTATGCAATGCAGGCAGATCATGGCTGGTGGGAGGAGGTGATGGCAGGGGGTCTGTACATAAATTCCTGGAAACATCACAGCCCCCAGCCTCAGCACTCCTCTCAAGAGTCCTTAGCCCTGGTGCAAGCAGTGGGAGGAGTTATGCAAATATCAGCAAGCCTTGATGGGTGGATGCCAGTCTGGAGGAGTGGGCCGTCCTAACAGGCTGTATTTGCATGCAGACCATCCTAGGTAACACCCACATTTGATGCTGACCCTCCATTAATAAAAAACCTAAAATCCAATGAATGAAAGGGGTGGGCCAGGGACAGTCAGGCTGGGGAAGAAAGCGCTAGATGATGCTGGGCATCCTCCAGCCAACAAAAGAGGTGGCTCTATCTGACTCTGTACCTGCCGTAGAATCTTTTTCCCTTGTAGAATCTATATCCCTTTCTCCCTCAAGTCCATTGAAGGTATATGGTAATTCTTGGACATTTGGGTTAAATGTAGCAAAGAAGCTGAAGGCCAGCCCCAACCGCGCCCCTAACCCTAGTCAATGGACCTCAGGAAAGAGATTTTACACTAAGTACCTATATTGTCTATTGAGGGATACAGGGACAGTGATTCTTCACCCTTCAGGATGCCCAATAGCAATCCACCTGAGGGAAACAGCCATGGAGAGACCCAACCAACAGACATGGAACCTTACCATACCATACCATCACATTGGATCTCTCCGTGTGATCCTTCTGTCTGTTGGATCTCTCCATCTGTTGGGTCTCTCCGTCTGTTGGGTCTCTCCGTCTGTTGGGTCTCTCCGTCTGTTGGGTCTCTCCGCCTGTTGGGTCTCTCCGCCTGTTGGATCTCTCCGTCTGTTGGGTCTCTCCGCCTGTTGGATCTCTCCGTCTGTTGGATCTCTCCGTCTGCTGGATCTCTCCGTCTGTTGGATCTCTCTGTGTGATCTGTCCGTCTGTTGGGTCTCTCCATCTGTTGGCTCTCTCTGTTGGATCTCCCCATCTGTTGGACCTCTCTATCTGTTGGATATCTCTGTTGGGTCTCTCCATCTGTTGGGTCTCTCCGTCTGTTGGATCACACCATCTGTTGGGTCTCTCCATCTGTTGGGTCTCTCCATCTGTTGGGTTTCTCCGTCTGTTGGGTTTCTCCGTCTGTTGGGTCACACCATCTGTTGGGTCTCTCCTTCTATTGGATCTCCCTATCTGTTGGCTCTCTCTGTGTGATCTCTCCATCTGTTGGATCTCTCGGTGTGATCTCTCTGTCTGTTGGGTCCCTCCATCTTTTGGGTCTCTCTGCCTGTTGGGTCTCTCTGCCTGTTGGGTCTCTCCGCCTGTTGGGTCTCTCTGCCTGTTGGGTCTCTCCATCTGTTGGGTCTCTCCATCTGTTGGGTCTCTCCATCTGTTGGATCTGTCCGTCTGTTGGAACTCTGTGTGATCTCTCCGTCTGTTGGGTCTCTCCATCTGTTGGGTCTCTCCGGCTGTTGGGTCACACCATCTGTTGGGTCTCTCCGTCTATTGGATCTCCCTATCTGTTGGCCCTCTCTGTGTGATTTCTCCGTCTGTTGGATCTCTTCATCTGTTGGATCTCTCTGTGTAATCTCTCTGCCTGTTGGGTCTGTCCGTCTGTTGGGTCTCTCCGCCTGTTGGGTCTCTCCGTCTGTTGGACCTCTCCGTCTGTTGGACCTCTCCGTCTGTTGGACCTCTCCGTCTGTTGGACCTCTCCGTCTGTTGGACCTCTCCGTCTGTTGAATCTCTCCATCTGTTGGCTCTCTCCATGTTGCATCTCCCCATCTATTGGACCTCTCTTTCTGTCTGTTGGATCTCTCCATCTGCTGGGTCTCTGTCTGCTGGCTCTCTGCGTCTCTTGGATCTCTCCTTCTCTTGGATCCCTCTGTTGTCTGTTGTCAACCAGATTCTCTGAAAATAATACATACAAGTAGCCACCTTCCTCTTCCGGTTCCTCAGATGATAATGCATACAGGTATTAAAGAGGTGATCTCTTTACTTGTTTAAAGACCTTCCTAGGTTTTCCCTTCTATGTAATGTTAGGAAGGGGGAGGGGGAGCTATGTTTACCATAATGAATCCTCCCTGTAGTGTGCTGGCATATGTCATTATTAGTTGTAGATCAGATGTGCACACTGTCTGTCCTAACAAAGAATTGAAAATTTCAGGGTTCGGGTGGTTCAGTCTATACCCCAAATAGCACATTGGAAGCAACTTTAACCCCTTCCCGCCGACCGTACGCACATCTGCGTACTCGGCTTTCCATGGTTATACCGGGATGATGCCCGCAGCTGCAGGCATCATCCCGGTACCGTTGGTTAGAGCGGGCGATCGGCTATCCGATTATAACAACCGATGCGGCTAAAAGCTGCTCGGCTGTTATACCGGAGGAGCGGGAGGGGACACCCCCCCCTCCCGCCGCCTCCCGCCACCTCCCGCCGCTCTTACCGGGCCTCCCGTGCGATCAGGAAGCCCGGTGTCCAATCGGCCGCCTTCGGCGGCTGGGGGCAGGCTGGAACGAAGCTGTGGGCGGCTTTGTTCCAGCCTTCTCAATGTAAACGCGGAAGCGACGTCATGACATCACTTCCCGTTTACTCAGCTGCCAATGGCGCCGGTTTTAAAAAAATCTACAGTATTCAGAATCGCCGTTTTCGGTGATCTGAATACTTTGAAGTGCATAAAGAGTACCTGTCACCACCAATTACTGTCACAAGGGATGTTTACATTCCTTGTGACAGCAATAAAATAAAATAAAAAAAAAAAAGTGTTTTTTTTAAACACAATTTACAAGTATAAAAAAAAATTTAAAAAAAATAAATTTTTTTTAAAGCACCCCCATCCCCATGAGCTCGCACAGCGAAGAAAACGCATACGGAAGTCGCGCCCGCATATGTAAACGGTGTTCAAATCACACATGTGAGGTATCACCGCGATCATCAGAGCGAGAGCAATAATTCTATCCCTAGACCTCCTCTGTAACTCTAACCTGGTAACCGTGAAAAAAATTTAAAGCGTCGCCTATGGAAATTCATAGGTACCGTAGTTTGTCGCCATTCCACGAGTGCGTGCAATTATAAAGGGTGACATGTTTGGTATCTATTTACTCGGCGTAACATCATCTTTCACATTATACAAAAAAATTGGGGTAACTTTACTGTTTAGATTTTTTAAAATTCATGAAAGTGTCACTTTTCCAAAAATTTGTATTTAAAACGCCGCTACACAAATACCGTGTGATATAAAATATTGCAACAATCGCCATTTTATTCTCTAGATTCTCTGCTAAAAAAATATATATAATGTTTGGGAACTCTAAGTAATTTTCTAGCAAACAATACAGATTTTAACTTGTAAACACCACATTTCAAAAATAGGCTTAGTCATGAAAGGGTTAAACAGAGTCCTATGTATAAACCTGCAACAAAGTAACAACTAGAAAGGTAAGAAATGTTAAAACATATAGAGGAGAAGACCTCCTCCAACCAATCCCCTCACAGAATAGAAGACCTCCTCCAACCAATCCCCTCACAGAATAGAAGACCTTCTCCAACCACTCCCCTCAAAGAGGAGACCTTCTCCAACCACACGCCTCACAGAGGTGAGTACATCCTCAGACCCTTCACTGGAACCCCTCACAGAGGACCTCCTCCAACCACACCCCTCACAGAGGACCTCCTTCAACCACACCGCAGAGGACCTCCTCCAACCACACCCCTCACAGAGGACCTCCTCCAACCACACCCCTCACAGAGGACCTCCTCCAACCACACCCCTCACAGAGGACCTCCTTCAACCACACCCCTCGCAGAGGACCTCCTCCAAACACACACCTCAGACAAGAAGACCTCCTCCAACCACACCCCTCACATAAAGGACCTCCTCCAACCACACCCCTTACAGAGAGGACCTCCTCCAACCATACCCTTCACAGAGGACCTCCTCCAACCACACCCCTCACAGAGGAGAGGACCTCCTCCAACCACACCCCTCACAGAGGACCTCCTCCAACCACACCCCTCACAGAGGACCTCCTCCAACCACACCCCTCACAGAGGACCTCCTTCAACCACACCCCTCGCAGAGGACCTCCTCCAAACACACACCTCAGACAAGAAGACCTCCTCCAACCACACCCCTCACATAAAGGACCTCCTCCAACCACACCCCTTACAGAGAGGACCTCCTCCAACCATACCCTTCACAGAGGACCTCCTCCAACCACACCCCTCACAGAGGACCTCCTCCAACCATACCACTCACAGAGGAGAAGACCTCCCCCAACCACACCCCTCACAGAGAGGACCTCCTCCAATCCCCTCACAGAGGACCTCCTCCAACCACACCCTTCACAGAGGAGAGGACCTCCTCCAACTACATCCCTCACAGAGGAGAGGACCTCCTCCAACCACACCCCTCACAGAGGAGAGGACCTCCCCTAACCACACCCCTCACAGAGGAGAGGACCTCCTCCAACCACACCCCTCACAGAGGAGAGGACCTCCTCCAACTACATCCCTCACAGAGGAGAGGACCTCCTCCAACCACACCCCTCACAGAGGAGAGGACCTCCCCTAACCACACCCCTCACAGAGGAGAGGACCTCCCCTAACCACACCCCTCACAGAGGAGAGGACCTCCTCCAACCACACCCCTCACAGAGGAGAGGACCTCCTCCAACTACATCCCTCACAGAGGAGAGGACCTCCTCCAACCACACCCCTCACAGAGGAGAGGACCTCCCCTAACCACACCCCTCACAGAGGAGAGGACCTCCTCCAACCACACCCCTCACAGAGGAGAGGACCTCCTCCAACTACATCCCTCACAGAGGAGAGGACCTCCTCCAACCACACCCCTCACAGAGGAGAGGACCTCCCCTAACCACACCCCTCACAGAGGAGAGGACCTCCCCCAACCGCACCCCTCACAGAGGACCTCCTCCAACCACACCCCTCACAGAGGAGAGGACCTCCCCTAACCACACCCCTCACAGAGGAGAGGACCTCCTCCAACCACACCCCTCACAGAGGACCCCCCTCCAACCACACCCCTCACAGAGGAGAGGACCTCCCCCAATCCCCTCACAGAGGAGAGGACCTCCCCCAACAACACCCCTAACAGAGGACCTCCTCAAACCACACCCCTCACAGAGGAGAGGACCTCCCCCAACCGCACCCCTCACAGAGGACCTCCTCCAACCACACCCCTCACAGAGGAGAGGACCTCCCCCAACCACACCCTTCACAGAGAAGAGGACCTCCTCCAACCACACCTCTCACAGAGGACCTCCTCCAACCACACCCCTCACAGAGGAGAGGACCTCCTCCAACCACACCCCTCACAGAGGACCTCCTCCAACCACACCCCTCACAGAGGACCTCCTCCAACCACACCCCTCACAGAGGACCTCCTTCAACCACACCCCTCGCAGAGGACCTCCTCCAAACACACACCTCAGACAAGAAGACCTCCTCCAACCACACCCCTCACATAAAGGACCTCCTCCAACCACACCCCTTACAGAGAGGACCTCCTCCAACCATACCCTTCACAGAGGACCTCCTCCAACCACACCCCTCACAGAGGACCTCCTCCAACCATACCACTCACAGAGGAGAAGACCTCCCCCAACCACACCCCTCACAGAGAGGACCTCCTCCAATCCCCTCACAGAGGACCTCCTCCAACCACACCCTTCACAGAGGAGAGGACCTCCTCCAACTACATCCCTCACAGAGGAGAGGACCTCCTCCAACCACACCCCTCACAGAGGAGAGGACCTCCCCTAACCACACCCCTCACAGAGGAGAGGACCTCCTCCAACCACACCCCTCACAGAGGAGAGGACCTCCTCCAACTACATCCCTCACAGAGGAGAGGACCTCCTCCAACCACACCCCTCACAGAGGAGAGGACCTCCCCTAACCACACCCCTCACAGAGGAGAGGACCTCCCCTAACCACACCCCTCACAGAGGAGAGGACCTCCTCCAACCACACCCCTCACAGAGGAGAGGACCTCCTCCAACTACATCCCTCACAGAGGAGAGGACCTCCTCCAACCACACCCCTCACAGAGGAGAGGACCTCCCCTAACCACACCCCTCACAGAGGAGAGGACCTCCTCCAACCACACCCCTCACAGAGGAGAGGACCTCCTCCAACTACATCCCTCACAGAGGAGAGGACCTCCTCCAACCACACCCCTCACAGAGGAGAGGACCTCCCCTAACCACACCCCTCACAGAGGAGAGGACCTCCCCCAACCGCACCCCTCACAGAGGACCTCCTCCAACCACACCCCTCACAGAGGAGAGGACCTCCCCTAACCACACCCCTCACAGAGGAGAGGACCTCCTCCAACCACACCCCTCACAGAGGACCCCCCTCCAACCACACCCCTCACAGAGGAGAGGACCTCCCCCAATCCCCTCACAGAGGAGAGGACCTCCCCCAACAACACCCCTAACAGAGGACCTCCTCAAACCACACCCCTCACAGAGGAGAGGACCTCCCCCAACCGCACCCCTCACAGAGGACCTCCTCCAACCACACCCCTCACAGAGGAGAGGACCTCCCCCAACCACACCCTTCACAGAGAAGAGGACCTCCTCCAACCACACCTCTCACAGAGGACCTCCTCCAATCCCCTCACAGAGGACCTCCCCCAACCACACCCCTTACAGAGGATAGGACCTGCTCCTGCCTATGATGGAGGGTGACAGTCAGAGGAGGGGCGGGGCTGAGTGTACTTGTCAGCTGACCAGCCTGTCAATGAAATAAGCGGGATCGCGCACTCTATGTACGGGAACGAGCCTGTGTGGGCGGTCCGGCTACACAGCTCAGAGAACGATGGGCGGGCCAAAGTCAGGAGTGGGCGGTGTGAGGCCGTGGAGGGCGGGGTTGCCTGAGCGGCGTAGGCGGATAGGAAGGCGTGTACTCCCCACCCCCCTTCACTGAGGGCGGTATAGGGGGCGGAGCTTTGTGCCGGAAGTGGTCACAGGAGGCGAAGAAGGGCGGAAGTGACTGAGAATCACCGAGATGAGCGGAGAGGAGGAGCCGGCCGGGCTGTTCGGTGCTGAGGAGGAGCCTGGGAGCCCACCGGAGGTACCACCCC
Source organism: Aquarana catesbeiana (assembly GCF_042186555.1). Taxonomy (NCBI): domain Eukaryota; kingdom Metazoa; phylum Chordata; class Amphibia; order Anura; family Ranidae; genus Aquarana; species Aquarana catesbeiana. The sequence continues at coordinate 413,495,045 of NC_133329.1, forward strand.
CTCCCCCACCCTCCGTGTACCGACCTATACCAGAGCGGTGTACACCGAGCACCACAGGAGCTTACACTCTAATGTCCCCTCCCCCCCCACAGTCACATCAGTCTCTATACAGAGGAGCTTACACTCTAATGTCCCCTCCCCCCCCACAGTCACATCAGTCTCTATACAGAGGAGCTTACACTCTAATGTCCCCTCCCCCCCCACAGTCACATCAGTCTCTATACAGAGGAGCTTACACTCTAATGTCCCCTCCCCCACAGTCACATCAGTCTCTATACAGAGGAGCTTACACTCTAATGTCCCCTCCCCCCACAGTCACATCAGTCTCTGTACAGAGGAGCTTACACTCTAATGTCCCCTCCCCCCACAGTCACTTCAGTCTCTGTACAGAGGAGCTTACACTCTAATGTCCCCTCCCCCACAGTCACATGAGTCTCTATACAGAGGAGCTTACACTCTAATGTCCCCTCCCCCCACAGTCACTTCAGTCTCTGTACAGAGGAGCTTACACTCTAATGTCCCCTCCCCCACAGTCACATCAGTCTCTATACAGAGGAGCTTACACTCTAATGTCCCCTCCCCCCACAGTCACATCAGTCTCTGTACAGAGGAGCTTACACTCTAATGTCCCCTCCCCCCACAGTCACATCAGTCTCTGTACAGAGGAGCTTACACTCTAATGTCCCCTCCCCCCACAGTCACATCCGTCTCTGTACAGAGGAGCTTACACTCTAATGTCCCCTCCCCCCACAGTCACATCAGTCTCTGTACAGAGGAGCTTACACTCTAATGTCCCCTCCCCCACAGTCACATCAGTCTCTGTACAGAGGAGCTTACACTCTAATGTCCCCTCCCCCCACAGTCACATCAGTCTCTATACAGAGGAGCTTACACTCTAATGTCCCCTCCCCCCACAGTCACATCAGTCTCTATACAGAGGAGCTTACACTCTAATGTCCCTTCCCCCACAGTCACATCAGTCTCTATACAGAGGAGCTTACACTCTAATGTCCCCTCCCCCCACAGTCACATCAGTCTCTGTACAGAGGAGCTTACACTCTAATGTCCCCTCCCCCCACAGTCACATCAGTCTCTATACAGAGGAGCTTACACTCTAATGTCCCCTCCCCCCACAGTCACATCAGTCTCTATACAGAGGAGCTTACACTCTAATGTCCCCTCCCCCCACAGTCACATCAGTCTCTATACAGAGGAGCTTACACTCTAATGTCCCCTCCCCCCACAGTCACATCAGTCTCTATACAGAGGAGCTTACACTCTAATGTCCCCTCCCCCACAGTCACATCAGTCTCTGTACAGAGGAGCTTACACTCTAATGTCCCCTCCCCCACACATCAGTCTCTGTACAGAGGAGCTTACACTCTAATGTCCCTTCCCCCCACAGTCACATCAGTCTCTGTACAGAGGAGCTTACACTCTAATGTCCCCTCCCCCACAGTTACATCAGTCTCTATACAGAGGAGCTTACACTCTAATGTCCCCTCCCCCCACAGTCACATCAGTCTCTATACAGAGGAGCTTACACTCTAATGCCCCCTCCCCCACAGTCACATCAGTCTCTATACAGAGGAGCTTACACTCTAATGTCCCCTCCCCCACAGTCACATCAGTCTCTATACAGAGGAGCTTACACTCTGATGTCCCCTCCCCCACAGTCACATCAGTCTCTGTACAGAGGAGCTTACACTCTATTGTCCCCTCCCCCACAGTCACATCAGTCTCTATACAGAGGAGCTTACACTCTAATGTCCCCTCCCCCACAGTCACATCAGTCTCTATACAGAGGAGCTTACACTCTAATGTCCCCTCCCCCACAGTCACATCAGTCTCTGTACAGAGGAGCTTACACTCTAATGTCCCCTCCCCCCACATCAGTCTCTATACAGAGGAGCTTACACTCTAATGTCCCTTCCCCCCACAGTCACATCAGTCTCTATACAGAGGAGCTTACACTCTAATGTCCCCTCCCCCACAGTCACATCAGTCTCTATACAGAGGAGCTTACACTCTAATGTCCCCTCCCCCCACACATCAGTCTCTGTACAGAGGAGCTTACACTCTAATGTCCCCTCCCCCCACAGTCACATCAGTCTCTGTACAGAGGAGCTTACACTCTAATGTCCCCTCCCCCACAGTCACATCAGTCTCTATACAGAGGAGCTTACACTCTAATGTCCCCTCCCCCCACAGTCACATCAGTCTCTGTACAGAGGAGCTTACACTCTGATGTCCCCTCCCCCACAGTCACATCAGTCTCTATACAGAGGAGCTTACACTCTAATGTCCCCTCCCCCACAGTCACATCAGTCTCTGTACAGAGGAGCTTACACTCTAATGTCCCCTCCCCCACAGTCACATCAGTCTCTGTACAGAGGAGCTTACACTCTAATGTCCCCTCCCCCCACAGTCACATCAGTCTCTATACAGAGGAGCTTACACTCTAATGTCCCCTCCCCCCACAGTCACATCAGTCTCTGTACAGAGGAGCTTACACTCTGATGTCCCCTCCCCCACAGTCACATCAGTCTCTATACAGAGGAGCTTACACTCTAATGTCCCCTCCCCCCACAGTCACATCAGTCTCTGTACAGAGGAGCTTACACTCTGATGTCCCCTCCCCCACAGTCACATCAGTCTCTATACAGAGGAGCTTACACTCTAATGTCCCCTCCCCCACAGTCACATCAGTCTCTGTACAGAGGAGCTTACACTCTAATGTCCCCTCCCCCCACACATCAGTCTCTGTACAGAGGAGCTTACACTCTAATGTCCCCTCCCCCCCCACAGTCACATCAGTCTCTGTACAGAGGAGCTTACACTCTAATGTCCCCTCCCCCACAGTCACATCAGTCTGGATGGAGGGCGGGAGCTGCCAGAGTCGGCTCTTCATGTTAACAAGCCGATGATTGGTTGGTGGGACCGCCTAGCAACTAATAACTTTGCAACTTAACCAGCAGGTGAACTGAAGCAGCCGCTCTGCTCCCGCCCTCCATCCAGCAGTTTGCCTCACATTCCAAGCCCAGCCCTGATCGTGATCCACCTGTTGGCTTTCCACGATCGACAGGTTGAGTACTGATCCCCCTGCAGTGCAGCCGGAGAGAGAGAGAGAGGAGGAGAAGCCAGCAGCACTGCAGGGGAGGGAGGCACACGGGGGGTGGGGCGGTTGGGCAGCAAAGAGAAGGGGGCGCAGATACTAGAACTGATCCCCCTGCAGCGCAGCCGGAGGGAGAGAAGGGAAGCCGGCAGTGCTGCAGGGGTGGGGGAGGGGCACATGGAGGGGGGGGGAGCCTGGACAGGAAGGAGAAGGGGGCACAGGTACTAGTATTGATCCCCCGGAGCCGGAGGGAGAGAAGGGAAGCCGGCAGTGCTGCAGGGGTGGGGGAGGCACATGGAGGGGGGGAGGGCCTGGACAGGAAGGAGAAGGGGGCACAGGTACTACTATTGATCCCCCGGAGCCGGAGGGAGAGAGAAGGAGAGAAGCCAGCAGCACTGCAGGGGAGCGAGGCACACGGGGGGGGGGGGGGGGTGGGGGGGGGGCAGCAAAGAGAAGGGGGCGCAGATACTAGAACTGATCCCCCTGCAGAGAGAGAGAGAGAGGAGGAGAAGCCAGCAGTTCTGTAGGGGAGGGGAGAAGAAGATTGGCATCTGCAATAAGGCCGTATAGCAGGTCCTCCTCGGCAGGTGCCCGGGCCCCCCTTTTGAACTGATAGGACCCAGGCCCTGGTACAGGAGGAATGGCTGTACTGCTTTATCAGGGGCCCTGGTACAGGAGGGGTATTTAGAGTGTGCCCAGACACCCCCGGCACACCCCCTGCGCATGCCTATGTACGCAGCCCACCACACCATTCTAATCTCACCGGATGGCCTGACTTCCAAACCCCCCCCCCAGCTGACAAGTGACCGGACTCTTCTACAAGGTGCCCATTGAGGTGGTCAGTGGTGTAATTCTCGTATTCCTCGTGTTGCAGATGATGGCGGAGGAGGAATGTTTACTGAAGAAGATGGAGATCAGCGTGTCGGAGGCGGAGAAGCGGACGGGGAAGAACACGGTGAACATGCAGGAAACCTACACATCGTATCTGATAGAGACCAGGTGAGGGGGAGGGGACGCGGTTGTGGAGATCGCTGATTCGCGGTGTCCCGCCCACTCTCTATTCCCGTATTATTTCTAGGTCTGCAATGTGTTTTATACCGGATGATGATGAGTTCTTTGATCATTTTGAATCATCTCTGACCTACGGTGATAGGCTTCAGGGGTGAGCAGTGTCCTGTGGGAGGATCTCAACTGTATGTCATTTTCTATGTACAATAAAGTTTATTAAAGAAAAGTTTACGGGCAAAAAAAAGAGTGTGGCACACCTGTTTGCTGCAGCACAGAGGGATGAAGTTGGTTTCTGATCGATCATTAAAGTGCGTCTCCTTTATATTTCCATGAGTGACACCAGCTTACAGACAAGCAAACGTTTGCTGTGGCCATGTGGGGTAAAACAGGTTCTCTTTAATACCCCCCTTTCCAGCTTCAAATATTGACCCCACCTCCGTGAGTGAAGAAAATACCTCTCCAAGGAGCATGAGCCACTCCCCTTCCTGTTCTCTAAAGGCATAGTGATTGGCCCATTGCTATCATGAAGCGAGGAGATGGGCCCCCAACCCTAAATAACCTCTGACTAAATTGTTGTGGAGCTTACAGAGGACGCCTTGGCACTCCCAGGGCTGAATGGAGCAGTGGGGGAGTGACGGAAAGGTTCACACTGGGGCTCTGGAGTCTGGCTGTGTAGTTGTCTGATATTTCGGAACATTTGTTTCAGATCTCTGGAGAATCCCTCCGATGGGCAAAATTCGCTGGAATCTCTCTGGAGGAGGTACAGCGAGTTTGAACTGCTGAGGAACCACCTGTCCGTCACTTACCCCTTTGTGGTGGTCCCTCCTCTGCCAGAAAAAAGGGTATGTGCCCGTAGGTTGGATGGTAGGTTGTCATGTGCCTGTAGAATGGTAGACGTGCCTGTGGTTGTGTCATGTGGTGTAGATTGGGTGGTATGGCCATAGGATGTGTCCTGTGGCTGTTGGGTTGTGTCTGTAGGTTGGGTGGTGTGGCTGTCGATTGGGTGAGTGCGGCCGTTGGTTGGGTGGTGTTGGACGTAGGTTGTGGTCATATGGCCGTCGATTGTGTCCTGTCAGTGTTGGTTGTGTCGTGTGGTCATAGGTTGGGTGGATGTGCCTGTAGGTTGGGTGGTGTAGTCATAGATTGGGTGGATGTGCCTGTAGGTTGGGTGGTGTAGTCATAGATTGGGTGGATGTGCCTGTAGGTTGGGTGGTGTGGTCATAAATTGCGTGGGTGTGCCTGTAGGTTGGGTGGTGTGGTCATAGATTGGGTGGGGTGCTCATAGGTTGCGTGGATGTGCCTGTAGGTTGGGTGCTCATTGGGTGGATGTGCCTGTAGGTAAGGTGGTGTGGTGATAGATTGGGTGTACAGTATGTTCCTGTAGGTTGGGTGGTGTAGTCATAGATCAGATGGATGTTCCTGTAGGTTGCGTGGTGTAGTCATAGATCGGATGGATGTTCCTGTAGGTTGGGTGTTGTGGTCATTGATCGAGTGGATGTTCCTGTTGGTAAGGTGGTGTGGTCATAGATTGGGTGGATGTTCCTGTAGGTTGGGTGGTGTAGTCATAGATTGGATGGATGTTCCTGTAGGTTGGGTGGTGTGGTCATAGATTGGATGGATGTTCCTGTAGGTTGGGTGGTGTGGTCATAGATCGGGTGGATGTTCCTGTAGGTTGGGTGGTGTGGTCATTGATTGGGTGGTGTAGTCATAGATTAGGTGGATGTGCCTGTAGGTAAGGTGGTGTGGTCATAGATCGGGTGGTGTAGTCATAGATTAGGTGGATGTACCTGTAGGTAAGGTGGTGTGGTCATAGATTGGGTGGATATGTCTGTAGGTTGGGTGGTGTGGTCATTGATTGGGTAGATGTGCCTGTAGGTTGGGTGGTGTGGTCATAGATCGGGTGGTGTAGTCATAGATTAGGTGGATGTGCCTGTAGGTAAGGTGATGTGGTCATAGATTAGGTGGATGTTCCTGTAGGTTGGGTGGTGTAGTCATAGATTGGATGGATGTTCCTGTAGGTTGGGTGGTGTGGTCATAGATTGGGTGGATGTGCCTGTAGGTTGGGTGGTGTGGTCATAGATTGGGTGGATGTTCCTGTAGGTTGGGTGGTGTGGTCATAGATTGGGTGGATGTTCCTGTAGGTTGGGTGGTGTGGTCATAGATTGGGTGGATGTTCCTGTAGGTTGGGTGGTGTGGTCATAGATTGGGTGGATGTTCCTGTAGGTTGGGTGGTGTGGTCATAGATTGGGTGGATGTGCCTGTAGGTTGGGTGGTGTGGTCATAGATTGGGTGGATGTGCCTGTAGGTTGGGTGGATGTGCCTGTAGGTTGGGTGGTGTGGTCATAGATTGGGTGGATGTGCCTGTAGGTTGGGTGGTGTGGTCATAGATTGGGTGGTGTGGTCATAGATTGGGTGGATGTGCCTGTAGGTTGGGTGGTGTGGTCATAGATTGGGTGGATGTGCCTGTAGGTTGGGTGGTGTGGTCATAGATTGGGTGGATGTGCCTGTAGGTTGGGTGGTGTGGTCATAGATTGGATGGATGTTCCTGTAGGTTATGTCATGTGTCCTTTTGGTGATTACCTGGAGGGCCAATGATCGGGAAGGCTGTAGGTTTATAGACCTTCAGAAATGCGTTCTTCATGTTTCGGGTGAACGTTGAATCTGACGGGTGCGGCTGATGTAATTCTCTTCTGTTCTCTCGGCACAGGCAGAATTTGTGTGGCACAAACTGTCCGCTGATAACATGGATCCCGACTTTGTGGAGAGGAGAAGAATTGGCCTGGAGAACTTCCTGCTGCGCGTGGCGTCTCATCCCACCCTCTCCCAAGATAAACTCTTCACCACCTTCCTTACCCAGGTACAGCCAGCTCCACGCCATGATTGCCCGTCACTCTGAACCAGAGCAGCCTTCCTGTCTGCAGCAGAAATGTCCAAATTTGTACAAATTTTTCCTGAAAAAAAAATTGTGCTTTATATTCTGAGATCTGTGCTTTTATTACGCTTTTATTACGCTCTGCCTGTATAGCAGTACAGGGAGTGTCTGCAGGAGCCTGGCATTGCACCCGCCATCCACTGATCCACCGATGGCAGGTGCAATGCTTTGCAGGCTGCAGTGTAAACAGAAAATTTTTTTTTTTACCTGCAAAATCACGAAAATTGATTATTTTTTCTAAGGTGAACTTCGCATTAAACCACTCGCTGATCACCTCATAACAGGGCGGCCGCTCTGCGCAGAATCGTGTATATATTATACATTTTATCATGTATATATTCGTAATTCTGGGAAGGGGGCGCGCTCCGCCTCTACTGGAATTTGGCAGAAGCCGATCAGCGGGTGCCGGACAGTCGATGTCCTCTGGCACCCGCCGATCATCAGGAAAACACACTGAACTGCCTATGTAAACAAATCGGAGTTCTGTTCTGATGGGGGAGGGGAGGGATGGATTTTGTGTTGCTGCAAAGCAGGGAATAAAATCCATCAAATAATCCCTTAGTAAAAGTGGCACACAATACACACACATAAACACTGGCTAGGCACACATTTAGTTCTTTGGTCGCCCTAGATGTTTAACCCCCTCCCAGCCAGTGTCATTCGTACAGTGACAGTGCATATTTTTAGCACCGATCCCTGTATTAGTGTCACTGGTCCCCGCAAAGCATCAGTGTCTGATTGTTCGCCGCAATCCCGCTATAAGTCGCTGATCACAGCCATTACTAAAATTCTCTAATGCAATGCAGGCAGATCATGGCTGGTGGGAGGGGCCAGCAGGGGAGGGCTGTACATAGCTTCCTGAACACATCATAGCCCCTCCCTGTCTCAGAACTCCCAAGAGTCCTCAGGCTTCATGCAAGCAGTGGGAGGAGTTATGCAAATACCAAAATGCCTTCATGGGTGGCTTTCAGTCTGGAGGAGTGGGCGTTCCTAGGCAGGTGTTTACATAGGTAACGCCCACATGTCATGCTGAGCCTCCGTGATTGGAAGAATTGAATGCCAATGAAAGGGGCGGGGCCAGGTACAGTCAGGCTAGAGGATGCTGGACATCCTCCAGCCAGGAAATGAGGGCGGGGCTCTGATTTGCTGCAGCCTCTAATTCACATGGTGAGAAGCTCACAGTGTGCAGTGAAATCAGAGGAAGCCGTTTCAGTCCAGGAGAGGAGCCGGTACGCCTGTGCGAGACTGAAGGGGAGGAGCCGGTACGCCTGTGCGAGACTGAAGGGGAGGAGCCGGTACACCTGTGCGAGACTGAAGGGGAGGAGCCGGTACACCTGTGCGAGACTGAAGGGGAGGAGCCGGTACGCCTGTGCGAGACTGAAGGGGAGGAGCCGGTACACCTGTGCGAGACTGAAGGGGAGGAGCCGGTACACCTGTGCGAGACTGAAGGGGAGGAGCCGGTACGCCTGTGCGAGACTGAAGGGGAGGAGCCGGTACGCCTGTGCGAGACTGAAGGGGAGGAGCCGGTACGCCTGTGCGAGACTGAAGGGGAGGAGCCGGTACGCCTGTGCGAGACTGAAGGGGAGGAGCCGGTACACCTGTGCAAGACTGAAGGGGAGGAGCCGGTACACCTGTGTGAGACTGAAGGGGAGGAGCCGGTACGCCTGTGCGAGACTGAAGGGGAGGGGCGGGCACACCTGTGCGAGACTGAAGGGGGAGGGGCGGGCACACCTGTGCTAGACTGAAGGGGGAGGGGCGGGCACACCTGTGCGAGACTGAAGGGGAGGCCATAGAGGGGATAAATGATAAAATCCGTTATTGATCTGCCACCAGATTTCCAGGGATGACTGAAACCCTTTATAGATGGGTTCCTGGGGGTTTAGTCAAAATATTCTCCTGCATGTCTATTGGTTGAGATTATCTCTCTGGTTTTCTTTCCAGGAGAACGGCTGGAAGGAGGCTGTGAATGAGGCGGGGCTACAGGTGAAGGTGAGTGTTTAATGTGAGACGTCATCTCTATATCTCTATATCTCTATATCAGGGGTCTCCAAACTTTCTACACAAAGGGCCAGTTTACTGTCCTCCAGACTTCAGGGGAGCCAGGCTATAGCCAGTGTGAGTATAAAATACCCCGATGTCAGTGGGAGGAATAGTGCCCCATCATTGGTGTCAGTGGGAGGCATAGTGCCCCATCAGTGGTGTCAGTGGGAGGAATAGTGCCCCATCATTGGTGTCAGTGGGAGGAATAGTGCCCCATCATTGGTGTCAGTGGGAGGAATAGTGCCCCATCATTGGAGTCAGTGGGAGGAATAGTGCCCCATCATTGGTGTCAGTGGGAGCAATAGTGCCCCATCATTGGTGTCAGTGGGAGGAATAGTGTCCCATCATAGGTGTCAGTGGGAGGAATAGTGTCCCATCATTGGTGTCAGTGGGAGGAATAGTGTCCCATCATTGGTGTCAGTGGGAGGAATAGTGTCCCATCATTGGTGTCAGTGGGAGGAATAGTGCCCCATCATTGGTGTCAGTGGGAGGAATAGTGTCCCATCATTGGTGTCAGTGTGAGGAATAGTGCCCCATCATTGGTGTCAGTGGGAGGAATAGTACCCCATCATTGGTGTCAATGGGAGGAATAGTGCCCCATCATTGGTGTCAGTGGGAGGAATAGTTTGGAGACCCCTCCCCCGCTCTATACAATCTGTTCCTCTCTCCTGATCATCTCGTCTTCTCTCTTCACAGACTGACTCCAGGCTCAAGGCGCTGAACGCCACATTTCGTGTTAAAAACCCGGACAAGTGAGTGTTGTCTTCAGTGATTGGCTGAAAATGTTTAGTTAAACACGCCCACTGTGGGTGAGGGGGTGCGGCCCAGTGTAGAGCCACTCCCATCACAGGTATGGAGTCCCTGAGATTTCTGGGTCCTGTTAGTTGTTTCCCTTATTTTACGTCCTGATTGGCTCTTCATTCCCGGACTCTTCTAGTTACATGACCAACTGGGGAAAGTGTGGAAAACCTTCGGCATGTAGAAGCTGCCAATCCAAACCTTGGAATCCGGCTGAGACCCCATCGCAGCACTATTGGACAGCGCCACCAACTGGACAATTCTAGGGTGCAGCACTAGTCATATATTTCATTGGGCTGCAATCAGAGGAGATGCGGATTTGGGGTGCAGTGGATTTGGGGTGCAGTGGATTTGGGGTGCAGTGGATTTGGGGTGCAGTGGTCATTGTATAAAGGAGGGGGTGTTGGGGTTCTCTCTGCCAGGGAGATGAAATATGTGAATCTGACTGTCTGTGTTGTGATTGTTCCTCCATCACAGGAGATTCACTGAACTGAAACATTACAGCGATGAGCTGCAGTCGGTGGTCTCTCATCTCCTGCGGGTCCTGGCGGTGAGTGTCTGTGGGGTATAGAATTGGTGTGGGAGTTCTCATCAACAACTGTGTGAGACATTTTGTCTTTCTTTCAGAGGGTGGCGGACCGACTTTATGGTGTTTATAAAGTTCATGGCAACTACGGCAGAGTTTTTAGGTGAGTTATATGCATAATATATCCTCCATCTCTAAGGCCTGGGGAGAAGGGTAATGGAAGGAAGTGGAGGGGGTCGTCAAGAGGAGGGAAGTCCTGGGGGAGTGGTGGGACAGAGAAGGGAAGCCCTGCAGGGGAGTCGGACGGAGGAGGGAAGAAGCCCTGGGGGAGGAGTCGGAGAGCAGAGGGAAGCCCTGTGGGACAGAGGGAGAGGAGGGAAGCTATTTGGGGGAGGGGTGGGACAGAGGAGGGAAGCCCCTGGGGGAGTGGTGGGACAGAGGAGGGAAGCCCCTGGGGGAGTGGTGGGGACAGAGGAGGGAAGCCCCTGGGGGAGTGGTAGGACACAGTAGGGAAGCCCCTGGGGGGGCAGAGGAGGGAAGCCCCTGGGGGGTGTGGTGGGACAGAGGAGGGAAGCCCCTGGGGGGTGTGGTGGGACAGAGGAGGGAAGCCCCTGGACGAGGGGTGGGACAGAGGAGGGAAGCCCCTGGACGAGGGGTGGGACAGAGGAGGGAAGCCCCTGGGGGAGGGGTAGGACAGAGGGGGAGGACAGAGGAGGGAAGCCCCTGGGTGAGTGGTGGGACACAGTAGGGAAGCCCCTGGGGGGGGGGCAGAGGAGGGAAGCCCCTGGGGGGGCGTGGTGGGACAGAGGGAAGCCCCTGGGGGAGGGGTGGGACAGACCCTGGGGGAGTGGTGGGACAGAGGAGGGAAGCCCCTGGGGGAGGGGTGGGACAGACCCTGGGGGCGTGGTGGGACAGAGGAGGGAAGCCCATCCTGGTGGGACAGAGGAGGGAAGCCCATCCTGGTGGGACAGAGGAGGGAAGCCCATCCTGGTGGGACAGAGGAGGGAAGCCCATCCTGGTGGGACAGAGGAGGGAAGCCCATCCTGGTGGGACAGAGGAGGGAAGCCCATCCTGGTGGGACAGAGGAGGGAAGCCCATCCTGGTGGGACAGAGGAGGGAAGCCCATCCTGGTGGGACAGAGGAGGGAAGCCCATCCTGGTGGGACAGAGGAGGGAAGCCCATCCTGGTGGCGTGGTGGGACAGAGGAGGGAAGCCCATCCTGGTGGCGTGGTGGGACAGAGGAGGGAAGCCCATCCTGGTGGCGTGGTGGGACAGAGGAGGGAAGCCCCTGGGGGGGAGTGGTGGGACACAGTAGGGAAGCCCCTGGGGGGGAGTGGTGGGACACAGTAGGGAAGCCCCTGGGGGGGAGTGGTGGGACACAGTAGGGAAGCCCCTGGGGGGGAGTGGTGGGACACAGTAGGGAAGCCCCTGGGGGGGAGTGGTGGGACACAGTAGGGAAGCCCCTGGGGGGGAGTGGTGGGACACAGTAGGGAAGCCCCTGGGGGGGAGTGGTGGGACAGAGGAGGGAAGCCCCTGGGGGCGTGGTGGGACAGAGGAGGGAAGCCCCTGGGGGCGTGGTGGGACAGAGGAGGGAAGCCCCTGGGGGGGGCAGAGGAGGGAAGCCCCTGGGGGGGAGTGGTGGGACAGAGGAGGGAAGCCCCTGGGGGAGTGGTGGGACAGACCCTGGGGGAGGGGTGGGACAGAGGAGGGAAGCACCTGGGGGAGGAGTCGGATGTTATCTAGAAGAGGTTTCTGCTTTTTTTTTTTTTTTCATTAATATTTCTTTTTTTTTTTTTTTTTGCAGTGAGTGGAGTGCCATAGAGAAGGAGATGGGGGATGGGCTGCAGAGTGCCGGACATCACATGGATGTGTGAGTGTGCTTAGAATTGTGTAGTTGGGAGCATCGCTGCTGTAACCACTTGCTTACTGGGCACTTAAACCCCCCTCCTATCCAGACCAATTTTCAGCTTTCAGCGCTGACGCACTTTGAATGACAATTGCGCGATCGTACAACACTGTACCCAAATGACATTTTTATCATTTTTTCACCACAAATAGAGCTTTCTTTTGGTGGTATTTGATCACCTCTGCGGTTTTTACTTTTTGTTAAAAAAATTTAAAAAACTGAATTTAAAAAAAAAAATGTTTTTTTTTTTTTTTTTTTTTTTTTTTTTATATTTTGTTATAAAAAATTTTATACGGGTAATTTTTCTCCTTCATTGATGTACGCTGATAAGGCGGCAGTGATGGGCACTGATGGGTGGCAGTGATGGGCAGCACTGGCAGGTGGCACTGATTGGCAATACAGGTGGGCACTGTTAGGTGGCACTTGTGGGCACTGTTAGGTGGCACTTGTGGGCACTGTTAGGTGGCACTTCTAGGTGGCACTGATGAGGCAGATGTTGTGCTTCAACTTCGGGACCGATGTCCCTGACACCTGAGCCAGTGATCGGCTTTTTTCTCTACTCGTGCTGTCAGCGCGAGTAAAAAAAAAAGGCGATTACCGATCTTTTGTTTACATCATGTGATCAGCTGTCATTGGCTGACAGCTGATCACATGGTAAGGAGTCGGGACCGGCCCCTTATTCAGGTCGGTGATCAGCCGAGTCTCAGTGACTCGGTGATCACAGCGCGCCCGGCGCTCCCGGGGATGCAGGTCCGCGCTGTGGCCGTCATTCGGCCATAGCGCGGATGTCTAGTGGTTAAAGGAACCCACCTGAGAAGTACATAGGCTGCCATTACTGGAAATGCTAGTTTCCCGGCTGTCATGTTCATACAATGTCTCTGATACTTTAATTCACTGCTCCGTTGCTATTAATCATTATAGGAGGAGCAGTCATGTGACCACAGGGCCCATTCACACCATTGTGTTCCAGTGCTCTTAAATATAATTAACCACTTGCTGACCGCAATATGTATATACACTATATTACAAAAAGTATTGGGACGCCTGCCTTTACACGGTCATGAACTTTAATGACATCCCAGTCTTAGTCCGGAGTGTTCAATATTGAGTTGGCTCCGCCCTTTGCAGATATAACAGCTTCAACTCTTCTGGAAAGGGCCGTCCACAAGGTTTAGGAGGGTGTCTATGGGAATGTTTGACCATTCTTCCAGAAGAGCATTTGTGAGGCCAGGCACTGATGTTGGATGAGAAGGCCTGGCTCACAGTCTCCACTCTAATTCCTCCCAAAGGTGTTCTATCGGGTTGGGGTCAGGACAGTCAAGTTCCTCCACCCCAAACTTGCCCATCCATGTCTTTATGGACCTTGCTTTGTGCAGTGGTCCAAATCATTTGGTGGAGGGGGGATTATGGTGGGGGGTTGTTTTTCAGGGGTTGGGTTTGGCCCCTTAGTTGCAGTGAAGGGAACTCTTAAGGCCTCAGAATACCAAGACATTTTGGACAATTTCATGCTCCCAACGTTGTGGGAACAGTTTGGAGATGGCCCCTTCCTGTTCCAACATGACTGCCCACCAGTGCACAAAGCAAGGTCCCCCCCCCCCCCCCCCATCGCTTTCAAAGAGGTCAACGTACACCTACAGTGATACGCCTAGGAGAGCCAACCTGCCAAAAGTATGCTGGCGGCAGGTCGGCAAACGGTTAAAGTGTATTTTTTCCAAAAAAAAACAAAACGCTGTGTGACACAATTTTATTCCCTAGGGTCTCTGCTAAAAAAAATATATACATACATACATACATACATACATACGTTTTGGAGTTCCAAGTACATTTCTCACAAAAAATTACTAATTTAAACTTGTAAACAAAAGTGACAGAAAAGGCCTGTTCTTTCAAGTGGTTTAAGTTGATTTCCATGTTTCATTCAACTTACAAATAATTTGGTTGGACCTTGGTGGTCCAATTGGCCAAAGCAGAGAGGCGAGCTGATGACGTTCTGAACTCTCTCAGCCAATCCGAGACAGCTTTGTATTTTAGTCATAGAAGCAGGGGGCGGTGAGTGTGTGAGTCCCTCCTCAGGGGCGGCGGTGAGTGTGAGTCCCTCCTCAGGGGCGGCGGTGAGTGTGTGAGTCCCTCCTCAGGGGCGGCGGTGAGTGTGTGAGTCCCTCCTCAGGGGCGGCGGTGAGTGTGTGTCCCTCCTCAGGGGCGGCGGTGAGTGTGTGTCCCTCCTCAGGGGCGGCGGTGAGTGTGTGTCCCTCCTCAGGGGCGGCGGTGAGTGTGTGTCCCTCCTCAGGGGCGGCGGTGAGTGTGTGTCCCTCCTCAGGGGCGGCGGTGAGTGTGTGTCCCTCCTCAGGGGCGGCGGTGAGTGTGTGTCCCTCCTCAGGGGCGGCGGTGAGTGTGTGTCCCTCCTCAGGGGCGGCGGTGAGTGTGTGTCCCTCCTCAGGGGCGGCGGCGAGTGTGTGTCCGTCCGTCAGGGGCGGCGGCGAGTGTGTGTCCGTCCGTCAGGGGCGGCGGCGAGTGTGTGTCCGTCCGTCAGGGGCGGCGGCGAGTGTGTGTCCGTCCGTCAGGGGCGGCGGCGAGTGTGTGTGTCCTTAGGGGAGGTGTGTGTGTGCGCGTGTGTGTATGTGTCCCTTCAGGGGCGGTGAGTGTGTGCGTCCTCAGGGCCGGTGAGTGTGTGCGTCCTCAGGGGCGGGGTCTATCTCTGTATGTTCACTGAGTTCCCTGATGTGGATAATGGGAATAATACTTATGTTTTTTGTGGACCCTCCCCCACAGATACGCAGCTTCCATCGATGACATCCTGGAGGAGCAGGAACATTACGCCGACCAACTGAAAGAATATTTATTTTACGCTGAAGCTCTGAGGTACCGGATACTTGTGACCAATCAGATCTGTGCAGAGTGTGTGACCAATAGAAGCCGATTGATGTGCGTTTTCTTGCTTGCAGGGCCGTGTGCCGGAAACACGAACTCATGCAGTACGACCTGGAAATGTCCGCCCTGGACCTGGCCAGTAAGAAGCAGCAGTGCGAGGAGCTCGCCACCGGGGTACGTCCCCCCGAGGTGATGTAGATGGCCGGTTTATAAATGTGTCATGTTATCCAATGAAAGGACCGCCAGCCCTCCTACAGGTCTGATCCCATAGTGCGCTTCATTGGTAAATTCAACCCATTCACCAATCACTGATCCCTTCTGATTGGTTGTCTCTTGTTTTTTGTAAAAAAAATTAGCAGGTAACCTTTGCAGATTTATTCGCTCAACTCCGACACCGACTGACCTTTATATAGTTCTGGTGGGCAGTCTGTTGCTTTGCCACTTTGCCAATAGAAGCACCAAAATAATTTAATTGGAAAAGATTACCCCTTTCTCCACTATACTACCTTTATTTTAAAGCTGAAATCCGGGCACGACGCCTCTAATTTAATTTAAATTTATTCCTTGATGGTCTCAAAGGATCTGCACCTGGGTGAGCAACAAAGCCTTTGCAAACCCAGATATTGTCTTGTAAAATGAGTAGTGACATCATCACTGGGCTGTACATAACCAGAGCAGTGGGAGGGACCCAACAGTCTCCTCCCACTACAGTAAAGTACAGGAGGGGGTGGAGACCAAACCAGTCACCCTGCAAAAATAAAAAAGAGAGAACAGCCATGGGAGGGGCCCAGCAGGTTCCACCCACTTTAGAAAACTACAGGATGGTGGAGACCAGACCGGTCCTTCTGCAGAAGGAGAGAACAGAGCTGTGGGAGGGGCCCAGCAGGCCCCACCCACTATTGGAAACTGCAGGAGGGGTGGAGACTAAACCGGACCTCATGCAGAAGAGAGAACAGAGCTGTGGGAGGGGCCCAGCAGGCCCCACCCACTATAGAAAACTGCAGGAGGGGGTGGAGACTAAACGGACCTCCTGCAGAATAAGAGAGAACAGAGCTGTGGGAGGGGCCCAGCAAGTTCCATTTACCATAGAAAACTAAAGGAGGGGTGGAGCTAAGACTAGTCCTCTTGCACAAGAAGAGAGAACAGCTGTGGGAGGGGCCTAGCAGGCCCCACCCACTATAGAAAATGAGAGGAGGGGTGGAGCTAAGACTAGTCCTCTTGCACAAGAAGAGAGAGCAGAGCTATGGGAGGGGCCCAGCAGGCCCCACCCACTATATAAAACTACAGGAAGGGGGTGGAGACGAGACCTGTCACCCTTCATAGGGAGAGAGCAGCAGTGGGCGGTCTTTATTCCAGGAAGACTCGCACTGGATTAATCCACAGATCGGGGGGGGGAAATTCACAAAGATCACCGAGATTCCAGAGGAAGTCACATGATGAATGACTTTATTACCCCGGAGTTCAGCTTTAAGCTTATATTTTAGTGGTTGGATTTATATAAAAGGTTTATGTAACCTGTGATACCTGGAGAGATCCAGCCACACGGTGCACAGCATAGTATCAGACCCCCGAATCTAGGAGCTGACACTTTATTTTTCCTTTGGAAAGTAATCCCCCGTAGAGAATGAATTGTGTATTTCCTTGCAGACGGTGCGAACGTTCTCCCTGAAGGGGGTGACTAACAAGCTTTTTGGTCAGGAGACGCCGGAACAAAGAGAGGCCAAGATAAAACTGCTGGAGGAGCAGATAGAGGAGGGCGAGGAGCAGCTAAAGGAAACGAACCTGGAGAGCCGGTAGGTGTCCTGGAGAGTTTGAAACAGGAAAATCTGGATGCCGCACACCGGATAAAGTTGAAAAAAATCTTCTTTATTGTAAAACTTGGATCATCAAAAAATACAGGACAATAAGGCAGATAGTACAGACACAGCTGACGCGTTTCGCACTCTAAATCGAGCGCTTACTCAGGTGTCCTGGAGAGCCGGTAGGTGTCCTGGAGAAGCGGGTAGGTGTCCTCTCTGATCTGCTGCTATACATTGGACCAATATATTTCTACACTGATGTGAAGCTGAGCTTTGGGTGCAGCAGCATTAGATGGATGGGGGGGGAGGCTGGAGGCAGAGAGGTGGATAGGGCAGTGTCGAAGGGGGGGGGGGGGGGGGGGAGATGGGGGCTCTGAGTTGCGGAATAGCAGTTGGATTTTTTCTTTTACGTTTTTAGGATTTCCTTCTTTTAGTGACGTTTTGTTTTTCATTCTCAGTGATTTTGTACAGAAAGCCTGGCAGGAAATCGAACGTTTTAAAGAGCAGAAAAATCGTGACCTGAAGGAGGCGCTCATTAACTATGCGGTTATGCAGATCAGCATGTGTAAGAAGGTGAGCTCCACCCATCGCTGAGCCGTAACAACTGCCCCCCCCCCCCCCCCCCCCCCCCATCCCGTATATGTGTGTGTAAATTTTTTAATTTATAGATATCATCTCACAAAAGTAAGTACACCCCTCACTATTTTGTAAATCTTTTCTTCTATCTTTTCATGGGACAACACTGAAGAAGTGACACTTGTCTACAATGTAAAGTAGTGAGTGTACAGCTTGTATAACAGTGTAAATTTGCTGTCCCCTCAAAATAACTCAACACACAGCCATTAATGTCTAAACCGCTGGAAACAAAAGTCAGTACACCCCTAAGTGAAAATGTCCAAATTGGGATCAAAGTGTCAATATTTTGTGTGGCCACCATTATTTTCCAGCACTGCCTTAACCCTCTTGGGCATGGAGATCACCAGAGCTTCACAGGTTGTCACTGGAGTCCTCTTCCCTCCTCCTCCATGATGACATCACAGAGCTGGTGGATGTTAGAGACCTTGCGCTCCTCCACCTTCCGTTTGAGGATGTCCCACAGATGATCAATAGGGTTTAGGTCTGGAGACATGCTTGGCCAGTCCATCACCTTTACCCTCACCTTCTTTAGCAAGGCAGTGGTGGTCTTGGAGGTGTGTTTGGGGTGGTTATCATGTTGGAATACTGCCCTGCGGTCCAGTCTCTGAAGGGAGGGGATCATGCTCTGCTTCAGTATGTCACAGTACATGTTGGCATTCATGGTTCCCTCAATGATCTGTAGCCCCCCAGTGCCGGCAGCACTCAGCCCCAGACCATGACACTCCCACCACCATGCTTGACTGTAGACAAGACACACTTGTCTTTGTCCTCCTCACCTGGTTGCCCCCACACACACTTGTCACCATCTGAACCAAATACGTTTATCTTGGTCTCATCAGACCACAGGACATGGTTCCAGTAATCCATGTCCTTAGTCTGCTTGTCTTCAGCAAACTGTTTGTGGACTTTCTTGTACATCATCTTTAGAAGAAGCTTCCTTCTGGGATGACAGCCATGCAGACCAATTTGATGCAGTGTGCAGCGTATGGTCTGAGCACTGACAGGCTGACCCCCCCACCCCTACAACCTCTGCAGCAATGCTGGCAGCACTCATACGTCTATTTCCCAAAGACAACCTCTGGATATGACGCTGAGCACGTGACCTCAACTTCTTTGGTGGACCATGGCGAGGCCTATTCTGAGTGGAACCTGTCCTGTTATACCACTGTATGGTCTTGTCCACCGTGCTGCAGCTCAGTTTCAGGGTCTTGGCAATCTTCTTATAGCCTAGGCCATCTTTATGTAGAGCGACAATTCTTTTATTCAGATCCTCAGAGAGTTCTTTGCCATGAGGTGCCATGTTGAACTTCCAGTGACCAGTATGAGAGAGTGAGAGCGATAACACCAAATTTAACACACCTGCTCCCCATTCACACCTGAGACCTTGTAACACTAACGAGTCACATGACACCAGGGAGGGAAAATGGCTAATTGGGCCCAATATAGACATTTTCACTTGGGGGTGTACTGACTTTTGTTGCCAGCGGTTTAGACATTAATGGCTGTGTGTTGAGTTATTTTGAATGGACAGCAAATTTACACTGTTATACAAGCTGTACACTCACTACTTTACATTGTAGACAAGTGTCATTTCTTCAGTGTTGTCACATGAAAAGATAGAAGAAAAGATTTACACAAATGTGACTGAGGGGTGTACTTACTTTTGTCAGTTACTGTTTGACACGCTGTATTGTGTCACTGTATAGAAAGTAGAGAGATGGGAGCGGCCTTTGCTGATCCATATTTATAAATGCTCCTGGTCTGAGATACTCGATATACTAAAGATGAAGTTTATTTTGTATTTATTTGCCTTCCCTGGTCCCCGCCCCCCCTCGCCCCCCATCAACAAGCTAATGGAAATTATAAAATAAAACTTTTCTTGTTTCCATTACACTCTTATTTTTGGGCCCAGTGAGGTCATTACTGGGTCTTTGTGCTTCTCTATGCAATGCATGGTTAATGTATTTGTCTTTCCTGTGTGTAGGGGATCCAGGTCTGGACCAACGCGAAGGAATGCTTCAGCAAGATGTGAAGGAGCCCGGCCGTGTCTGGGAGACTCAGACAGTCGGCTGGAACACGACGACTTCACGACGAACATGGGACTTCATGTGCACGGGTCTTCGCCTTAAAACTTCCACCGTGCACCTCCCCCCCTCCGAACAATGAATGTCCCTCTAATGAGTATGGCTGCCGCCATGGATGAGTCCGCTGCCATCTCCAGGATAACACGGTTGGCTGTATTACTAAGAACTCCCTCCACCCAAAACATCACCACCCACAGCGCCCTTCACCGGAACATCAGGACCCACAAGGCCCTCCACCCGGAGTGCTCTCCACCCACAAGGCCCTCCACCCGGAGTGCTCTCCACCCACAAGGCCCTCCACCCGGAGTGCTCTCCACCCACAAGGCCCTCCACCCGGAGTGCTCTCCACCCACAAGGCCCTCCACCCGGAGTGCTCTCCACCCACAAGGCCCTCCACCCGGAGTGCTCTCCACCCACAAGGCCCTCCACCCGGAGTGCTCTCCACCCACAAGGCCCTCCACCCGGAGTGCTCTCCACCCACAAGGCCCTCCACCCGGAGTGCTCTCCACCCACAAGGCCCTCCACCCGGAGTGCTCTCCACCCACAGTGCTCTCCACCCACAAGGCCCTCCACCCAGAGTGCCCTTCACCTGGAGGGCTCTCCAACCACAACGCCTTCCAGCTTGAGTGCCCTCCACCGGAACATCACCACCATAGACAATACATGACCTCCATATTCTCAGTGCCAATCTCCGCTCCTCAGATGTCTCTTGTTCCAGCGAAGGCGGCGGGAGGGCGGAGCTCTCCCTCCATACTGCGGCTGCGGACGTTCCGTGGAATTTTCCTGCTACTTTGTAACCACAATTTCCAGCGATAATTACCCATAATCCATTCTGTGATTTAATAAATAACATTTTTTTACTTGTCTAGCCGGAGGACAATCCGTATCTAGTGGAGAGAACCTGTCCTGCCAGAAGCCACCACTTTGAACCAACATTTGATAGAACCCCGTCCTCTGATGGGCCGAATGGTAATAGCTGCTGTGGGGGATGGGTGATGAATGCTGTAAAAATCTTGCAGCTTTTTTTTTTTTTAAATATACCCCCCCCCCCCCCCCCCCCATTTTACACGTTGGTGTGTCTGGAGGATAAGGAAGCTCAACACAAAAATGGGGACCGATCTCTAATTATTCACAGGTCTGGGCAGTGTAGAGGGCAGTGCCAGGACGCCATGACCGGCACATGACTTCTTATAGAGGCCGTAGTGTATGCTGATTGGAGGGCTCAGTGCCCCCCAGGTCATAGTGTATGCTGATTGGAGGGCTCAGTGCCCCCCAGGCCACAGTGTATGCTGATTGGAGGGCTCAGTGCCCCCCAGGTCATAGTGTATGCTGATTGGAGGGCTCAGTGCCCCCCAGGCCACAGTGTATGCTGATTGGAGGGCTCAGTGCCCCCCCAGGCCACAGTGTATGCTGATTGGAGGGCTCAGTGCCCCCCAGGTCATAGTGTATGCTGATTGGAGAGCTCAGTGCCCCCCAGGTCATAGTGTAGGCTGATTGGAGGGCTCAGTGCCCCCCAGGTCATAGTGTATGCTGATTGGAGAGCTCAGTGCCCCCCAGGTCATAGTGTATGCTGATTGGAGGGCTCAGTGCCCCCCAGGTCATAGTGTATGTTGATTGGAGGGCTCGGTGCCCCCAGGTCATAGTGTATGCTGATTGGAGGGCTCAGTGCCCCCCAGGTCATAGTGTATGTTGATTGGAGGGCTCGGTGCCCCCAGGTCATAGTGTATGCTGATTGGAGGGCTCGGTGCCCCCCAGGTCATAGTATATGCTGATTGGAAGGCTTATTGCCCAACATGCCATGATGCATACTGATTGGAGGGCTCAGTGCCCCCCAGGCCATAGTATATGCTGATTGGAAGGCTTGGTGCCCCCCAGGCCATGGTGTATGCTGATTGGAGGGCTCAGTGCCCCCCAGGCCATAGTATATGCTGATTGGAAGGCTTGGTGCCCCCCAGGCCATGGTGTATGCTGATTGGAGGGCTCAGTGCCCCCCAGGCCATAGTATATGCTGATTGGAAGGCTCAGTGCCCCCCATGCCATGATATATACTGATTGGAGGGCTCAGTGCCCCCCAGGCCATAGTGTATGCTGATTGGAGGGCTTAGCGCCCCTCCCCAGACCGTGGTGCATGCTGATTTGGAAGGCTTAGTGCCTTACATCACACACCCAGGCACTTTTCTTGCACGTTTCTCTTTCATTTGCTTTATATTCAGTCGGATTTTCGCTCTGTTTGCCGGTTTATGTTGGAGCGGATGCCGGCCCGCCGCTCTCTGTACATTCCTTGTGCCAAACTAATAAAGTGTAACACATCGCAGATTGTACAATGGAGTCTTCCTGTATTAAATATAAGACTTTATTCATCAGATGTCATCTTATATGGGGAAAAGAAACCTTTGTGAACAAAATATTTATTATGCAACATTCGGGGACCATCTCACATACCGGCTCCCCCCTCCCACAGTGACCAATAACACATACCAGCTCCCCCCTCCCACAGTGACCAATAACACATACCAGCTACCACCTCCTACAATGACATCACACATACAGGCTCTCCCCCTCCCACAGTGACCATCACACATACCGGCTCCCCCCTCCCACAGTGACCATCACACATACCGGCTCCCCCCTCCCACAGTGACCATCACACATACCGGCTCCCCCCTCCCACAGTGACCAATAACACATACCAGCTCCCCCTCCCACAGTGACCATCACACATACCGGCTCCCCCCTCCCACAGTGACCAATAACACATACCAGTTCCCCCCTCCCACAGTGACCATCACACATACCGGCTCCCCCCTCCCACAGTGACCAATAACACATACCGGCTCCCCACTCCCACAGTATATAATAACACATACAGGCTCTCCCCCTCCCACAGTGACCATCTCACATACCGGCTCCCCCCACCCACAGTGACCAATAACACATACCAGCTCCCCCCTCCCACAGTGACCATCTCACATACCGCTCCCCCCACCCACAGTGACCAATAACACATACCAGCTACCCCCTCCTACAATGACATCACACATACAGGCTCTCCCCCTCCAACAGTGACCAATAACACATACCGGTTCCCCCACCCACAGTGACCAATAACACATACAGGCTCTCCCCCTCCCACAGTGACCATCTCACATACCGGCTCCCCCCACCCACAGTGACCAATAACACATACCAGCTCCCCCCTCCCACAGTGACCATCTCACATACCGGCTCCCCCCACCCACAGTGACCAATAACACATACCAGCTCCCCCCTCCCACAGTGACCATCTCACATACCGGCTCCCCCCACCCACAGTGACCAATAACACATACCAGCTACCCCCTCCTACAATGACATCACACATACAGGCTCTCCCCCTCCAACAGTGACCAGTAACACATACCGGTTCCCCCACCCACAGTGACCAATAACACATACAGGCTCTCCCCCTCCCACAGTTACCATCACACATACCAGCTCCCCCCTCCCATAGTGACCATCACACATACCGGCTCCCCACTCCCACAGTATACAATAGCACATACCAGCTCCCCCCTCCCATATTGACCAATAGCACATACCGGCTGCCCCTCCCACAGTGACCATCACACATACCGGCTCCCCCCCTCCACAATGACATCACACATACAGGGCCCCCCCCCCCCCATTGTGACCATCACACATACAGGCACCCCCCCTCCCACAATGACCTCACACATACAGGCCCCCCCCACAGTGACCATCACACATACAGGTCCCCCCCCTCCCACAATGACATCCACATACAGGCCCCCCCCACAGTGACCATCACACATACAGGTCCCCCCCCTCCCACAATGACATCCACATACAGGCCCTCCCAGAGTGACCATCACACATACAGGCTCCCCCCCTCCCACAATGACATCCACATACAGGCCCTCTCCACAGTGACCATCACACATACAGGTCCCCCCCCTCCCACAATGACATCCACATACAGGTCCCCCCCCCCCCACAATGACCTCACACATACAGGTCCCCCCCTCCCACAATGACATCGAACATACCGGCTCTTCCCCTCCCACAGTGACATCACACATACCGGCTCTCCCCTCCCACAGTGACCATCACACATACTGCCCCCCCCTCCCACAGTGACCATCACACATACTGGCTCCCACAGTGACCATCACACATACAGCCCCCCCCCCCCACAGTGACATCACACATACAGGCCCCTCCACAGTGACATCACACATACAGGCTCCCACAATGACATCGAACATACAGGCTCCCCCCCACAATGACATCGAACATACAGGCTCTCCCCCTCCCACAGTGACATCACACATACTGGCTCCCCCCTCCCACAGTGACCATCACACATACTGGCTCCCCCCCCCCACAGTGACTATCACACACACAGCCCCCCCCCACAGTGACATCACATATACAGGCCCCTACCACAGTGACATCACACATACAGGCTCCCACAATGACATCGAACATACAGGCTCCCCCCCCCACAATGACATCGAACATACAGGCTCTCCCCCTCCCACAGTGACATCACACATACTGGCTCCCCCTCCCACAGTGACCATCACACATACTGGCCCCCCCCCCACAATGACCATCACACACACAGCCCCCCCCCCACAGTGACATCACACATACAGGCCCCCCCACAGTGACATCACACATACAGGTTCTGCCCTCCCACAGTGACATCACACATACAGGCTCCCCCCTCCCACAGTGACATCACACATACAGGCTCCCCCTCCCACAGTGACATCACACATACAGGCTCTCCCCTCCCACAGTGACATCACACATACAGGCTCTCCCCTTCCACAGTGACATCACACATACAGGCTCCCCCCTCCCACAGTGACATCACACATACAGGCTCCCCCTCCCACAGTGACATCACACATACAGGCTCTCCCCTCCACAGTGACATCACACATACAGGCTCTCCCCTCCCACAGTGACATCACACATACAGACTCTCCCCTCCCACAGTGACATCACACATACAGGCTCTCCCCTTCCACAGTGACATCACACATACAGGCCCCCCTTCCCCCTACACCCTATTCAGTGACCGTCAAACATCAAGGAACACAATAAGTCGTGTTTTTTGGTTGTACTGCCACCTACAGGACTGAATATTGGCAACAAACAAAAAATATAGGCCATGATAACCCCTCCTACTCCCAGCATGCCTCGTTTTTTGCTAGTGTCCTCAGGGGATGGACATCCATTCATCCAGCTCTGCTGGACAAAGTCTAACCATTTTCTGCTGACCCTTTTTTCTTTGATTTTATTTTCTTCTTCAATTAAGATTCCTTCAAACATTGCTGCTTGAGCTCATCTCTAGGTGGCAGAGGGAACGGTACCTCAGGTGACCCCTTGACTTCTGCGCTTTCCCCTGCAGAGTCTATTTCTGGTCTACCATGGCTATAGAAGGGAGCCGGGCATCGGTCACCGGGACCATCTCTGATCCAGGGTGCCTCCAGTCCACCGGGACCATCTCTGATCCAGGGTGCCTCCAGTCCACCGGGACCATCTCTGATCCAGGGTGCCTCCAGTCCACCGGGACCATCTCTGATCCAGGGTGCCCCCAGTCTCTCTCTGACCAGATTATTTTGGAGGAATTCAGGTCTTCTACCGTTACTTTAGATGTGCAAGAGATGTGGTGGGCACTGATCTGAAGTCCAGCCTACAGTCAGGGCTCCTACAGCTGCAAAGACCTTTTCATTAAACCTGCTGTTTAAAGTATTCCTCTATGCCAGTGGTCTTCAAACTGTGGCCCCCGGGGGGGCAGGATGTGGCCCTTTGCTTTCCGGTGCTTGGGGCACTATTTCATCCACTGACATGAATAATTAGGCACGTGTCCTTTGATTGACACAGACAATCAAACCAATGATGGGGCACAATTCCTCTCAATACCACCAATGGGACACAATTCTTCCCACGATGGGCCACTGACACCAACAATTAGGCATACAGTGAGGGGAAAAAGTATTTGATCGGCTGCTGATTTTGTACTTTTTCCCACTGACAAACGATCAGTCTATAATTTTAATGGTCGGTTTATTATAACAGTGAGAGACGGAATAACAACAAAAATGTCCAGAAAAACGCATTTAAAAAAAGTAAAAATTGATTTGCATTTTTAATGAGTGAAAGAAGTATTTGATCCCTGCTCAATCAGCAAGATTTTTTTCTCCCAGGTGTCTTCTATACATGTAACGAGCTGAGATTAGGAGCAATCTCTCTTAAAAGGAGTGCTTCTAATCTCAGCTTGTTACCTGTATAAAAGACATCCTGTCCTCAGAAGCAATCAATCAGATTCCAATCTCTCCACCATGGCCAAGACCAAAGAGCTGTCCAAGGATGTCGGGGAGAAGATTGTAGACCTACACAAGGCTGGAATGGGCTACAAGACCATCGCCAAGCAGCTTGATGAGAGGGTGACAACAGTTGGTGCAATTATTCACAAATGGAAGAAACACAAAATAACGATCGATCTCCCTCGGTCTGGGGCTCCATGCAAGATCTCACCTCGTGGAGGTTCAATGATCATGAGAACGGTGAGGAATAAGCCCAGAACTACAAGGGAGAATCTTGTCAATGATCTCAGCTGGGACCATAGTCACCAAGAAAACAATCGGTAACACACTACACTGTGAAGGACTGAAATCCTGCAGCCCCCACAAGGTCCTCCTGCTCAGGAAATCACATGTACAGGCCCGTCTGATGTTTGCGAATGAACATCTGAATGATTCAGAGGAGAACTGGGGGAAAGTGTTGTGGTCAGATGAGACCAAAATCTAGCTCTTTGGCATCAACTCAACTTGCTGTGTTTGGAGGAGGAGGAATGGTGCCTATGACCCCAAGAACACCATTACCCCACTGTCCTACATGGAGATGGAAACATTATGCTTTGGGGGTGTTTTTCTGCTAAGGGGTCAGGTCAGGACAAGGTCACTGCATCAAAGGGACAATGGACGGGGCCATGTACCATCAAATCTTGGGTGAGAACCGCCTTCCCTCAGCCAGGGCATTGAAAATGGGTCATGGATGGGTCTTCCAGCATGACAATGACCCAAAACACACGGCCAAGGCAACAAAGATGTGGCTTAAGAACAAGCACATTAAAGTCCAAAGACTGATAATTTCTTTGTCAGTAGGCAAACCTACAAAATCAGCAGGGGATCAAATACTTTTTTCCCTTCACTGTATGTCCTCCCACTGTCACTGGTGGGCGCTGCCTTGTTCTGCTGTGATTTTTATATGTCACACACAGGCAGAATAGGTTAATCCCCTCAAAAACTAAAGACTATTTCTCTGCTGGGTTAGTGGACCCATTCCTGTTTAAACTTGTAGAGATGTCTGGAGCCCTACGCTTCAGTCGCAATGGCCTGCTGGAAGCCTCTAATCTTGGCTCTTACTGGGACTTTCATCCATACAAAAGGGCAGAGCACTCTGGTAAGGTTCTGAGGGCAGATGCTATATCCAAGGCGCACCTACCTCGCTCAGTCTTCGAGGGACTGTCTCTATGGACCAATCCTTGAAGTTATCAGAGATATCACTGGAGGTTGGCCAGTTTACCTGCCTCTACATAAGAAGTATAAGAAAAGGTCAGCTGAGTCCCATTCCTCCTTCACCTACTGCTGAGGTAGGCAGGACCATACCCTCTAAGCCTGGTCCTCTGGCAATCCTGCCTGCATCAGTGGTGCCTGGGTCCCATAAAAGTCACCATCCTTGGTTTTTCTCTAGAGAGACCCTTTTACCTGCCTGGTCAGCTTAGACCAGCATTGGCTATTCCCTAAACTGAGGGAATTCTGCTTTGAACTGAGCTTTACATCATCAGTGTCCCTTCTACACAACTAGTATTCCTTAAATTGGCCCCAGTGCCTTCTCTTGGCATACCCATTGTGGGACACTCAGATGACCTCCTGCAGAGAGTACGATTACTGCAGCACCTAGTGGACAACACTTTCCAGTTATGCCTAATCCCGGAAAGGTTTGGTTGGGTCTGTTTTTTTTTTTTTAAATCAGCTCTGAAAACTGTCTATTGCCTGCAGAAGACATGTACCAGTTTGGTTCTTCTGTGGAAGAGTCTACAGCACGCTTGTCTTCATGCCCTTCACTACTGGTCAGAGAGATACCAGTATTCCTGATGTTCCCCTGTTACTCATGGGTGATTTTAATGGTTATCTATGTCCCCAACCGTACAAGCATCCACCTCCAACTGTAGGGCCACACTTCAGTGGTACTACCCTCTCTGGAAACTTCTCCCGGAGGTTGGGTGGATGGACATATGGAGACATAAAGATACCCGCCTCTCAACCTTTGTAGGAGTCTTGGGTGCTGAGGATCTTCCTCTATGAGGCACCTTCTATTTCCCATCTCTTCTTGGTCTGCTTTAGCTCCTTATTCTGCTGTTGGGGATCCAGCTCTTGAGTAGACCTGTCTTGTCTGCGTCAGAAGATCATATAGTTCCCATCCTGTTCACTCAGTCTTCCGATCAGGGAGATAAGGACTTCTGTTCCTTACCTGGGAGAATTCTCATCTTCTGGGGTACGTCCTGGATTTCTGGAATAGGTGTTTCTCCTTTGTTGAAGGATCCTTTCCTGGTCAACTCTCCTGATATAGATGCCTCTGGATAACGATTAGGTGCTGGTGTGTCTTCACCACTAATGCCCGTACACACGATCTGATTTTCCGACAACTAATGTTGGATGTGAGCTTGTTGGCTGAAAGCCAGACCGTGTGTATGCTCCATCGAACATTTGTTGGCGGACTTTCCGCCAACAAATGTTGGCTAGCAGGTTCTCAAATTTTCCGCCAACAAAATTTTGTTGTCGGAAAGTCCGAATGTGTGTACACAAGTCCGACGCACAAAAGTTCACACATGCTCAGAATCAAGCAGAAGGAGCCGCACTGGCTATTGAACTTCCTTTTTCTTGGCTCGTCGTACGTCTTGTATGTCACCATGTTCCCACGTTTCTAATTGTTGGCCAACATTTGTGTGACCGTTTGTATGCAAGACAAGTTGGAGCCAACATCCTTCGAACAAAAATCCACGGTTTTGTTGTCGGAAAGTCTGATCGTGTGTACGGGACATAAGGAGGAACAGAAGACTTTGTGTGACAAACGAACTAGCTTGGTTTCTGTTGTAGGAGAAATGGTGGGCGGTAGTCTTGTCTGTGCTGCTCTCTCTAAGGGGCAATAGAGACCTTATTTTTCCCATCTGGTAGCATCTGGACACGGAGAAGAGGTCCACACATCTAGATACCTTGCCAATCCTGAATGCTCGTGGAGGATGTTAGAAGGCCCCATAATCTGGGCTGTCTGTGCACTAAAACAAGCCAGTTTACTGCTGCAGGGATTCTCCGACAGTAACAGGGGATGCTTTAATGACCCAATGGGACCTTTCCACCATGGAAGGGTATCAAACCTTATTTCATTGCAGGCTACAATCACCATTATGGTTCACCCCCAAAAGACCAGGTGTTTCTGTAAGACTAGATGTCCCAAGCACCCCTCCCTATACATGAGATGTCAAGCGCCAATCCCCCCCCCCCCCCACCAATCAGAAGAAGAGATTTCCCCACCTTCCCTTACATCACATCGCACCCCCTTACCTTGTGTTGGGAAGAAGCTGGGGGGGGGGCAGAGCTGGAAAACAGCGCAAAGACTGGAGGAGGATTGGAGGAGGGCTGAACTTAGCTGCCAGAGTCTGCTAAATGCTGAGACCAAGAGAGGGGAAACCAGGGAGTGCTGCGGCTGCACAGAAAGGCACAGGATCTGTAGGAGGAGTTCTATCCTCCTCTCTGCTGGCAACTGCTGAGATGGGGGACGGGGAGGGGGAATAGAGAGATGAGCCTCTTCCTGGCTGCATAGGCACGCGCAGTGTCTGGCAAAGGAGTTGTACAATGGGCACAATATGATGGGCACAGCGGGTGTACAGATCCGGGAACTCAGCACAGGGATGGTGGGAACCCCTCATAATGGGCACAGCGGGTGTACAGACCCGGGAACTCAGCACAGGGATGGTGGGAACCCCTCATAATGGGCACAGCGGGTGTACAGACCCGGGAACTCAGCACAGGGATGGTGGGAACCCCTCATAATGGGCACAGCGGGTGTACAGACCCGGGAACTCAGCACAGGGATGGTGGGAACCCCTCATAATGGGCACAGCGGGTGTACAGACCCGGGAACTCAGCACAGGGATGGTGGGAACCCCTCATAATGGGCACAGCGGGTGTACAGACCCGGGAACTCAGCACAGGGATGGTGGGAACCCCTCATAATGGGCACAGCGGGTGTACAGACCCGGGAACTCAGCACAGGGATGGTGGGAACCCCTCATAATGGGCACAGCGGGTGTACAGACCCGGGAACTCAGCACAGGGATGGTGGGAACCCCTCATAATGGGCACAGCGGGTGTACAGACCCGGGAACTCAGGACAAGGATGGTGGGAACCCCTCATAATGAACATTGTAACTTTGTAGCGAGTCACAAGATGAGGGATTGTATCTATAATGAGGGGTCCCCTTTATTCTGCTGCACCCTGATTGGATGATGTGGTTGGGGATTTTACATTGATTGGTGGGAGACGTCCAATCAGATGTTGGGGGGCGGGGTTGTCATCTATAGACAATATTGATACAAATGGATACATGTGAAGGAGGTAATTGGATACAATTGATCAGAACTTTCTTCCTCCCCATACTGGTGTATTGCTGACCGGGTGAAAGTGAGATCAGGCTGTCAGGTTGGTCCTCTGGGGGGAGGGGGGGGGTCATTGACCAGCATGCTGCCAGTGAAGTCAGATCTGTGGATTCGGGTTCTTCTTCTGATTGGATGATTATATCAGTCAGAAATGTGAGCAGTTCATGACAACCAATCAGATTTCTCCTTAGGGGGTGATTATAAATGATTATAAGGAGGAACTTTATTGTGAGGTCTATTTATAAGAGGCAGGAAATCACTCAGGTGACGCCCCTCCCCTCTGTGGGCGGGGACACCCTCTGTGGGCGGGGTGACGGCGGTAACGATCACTGTCGCAGCGTTCGGTATCAGCGGCTGTCATCGCCGGTGACGTCACCACCCCCGATCCTCCCCTTCCAGCTCCGCCCCCTCCTCCCGGCATTCTCCGCGCCCGGCCGCCCTGTCTCCGGTTCCGGTGGGGGAGGAAGAAGCGGCGGATCCCGGGAGAGGGGGGAGGAGGGTGAGAGACCCCCACCGGGGCAACTTCTACTGACCCCCCCGGGGTACCTACCGCTTATACCGCACCCCCAGACCGACCCGAACAACTGACCCCCTCCCCCCCCCAATTCTTCTAGACCTACCCCCCCCAACCTACCCCGATACCCCCCCCCCCCTATATACACAACACCCCCCAAATACCGACCTACCCCCCATATACTGACCTACCCCCAATACCCCCCTGTTTATACACAACACCCCCCAAATACCGACCTACCCCCCAAAACTCACTGTATAATACCCCCCATATACTGACATACCCCCAATACCCCCTATTTTACCCCCCTATACACCACATACCTACCCTCTCTATACCCCCAAATACCGACCTACCCCCCCAAAACTCACTGTATAATACCCCCCATATACTGACATACCCCCAATACCCCCTATTTTACCCCCCCTATACACCACATACCTACCCTCTCTATACCCCCCAAATACCGACCTACCCCCCCAAAACTCACTGTATAATACCCCCCATATACTGACCTACCCCAATACCCCCCATACACCACATACCTACCCTCTCTATACCCCCCACATACTGACCTTCCCCAATACCCCCCCTGTATATACACAACACCCCCCCAAATACCGACCTACCCTCCAAAACATAACCCCCTAAAACTCACTATATAATACCCTCCAAACACTGACCTACCCCCAATACCCCCCATTCTGCCCCCCACCCCCTAATACATCATACCGACCTACCCCCTCCCCCCATATACCACATACCTGCCCCTGTGTACCCCAATACCCCCCACATACTGAACTACCCCTCTATATAAACAACTCCCCAAAACTCCATTTCTGCCCCCCACCACCCCCTGCCCCATATACTGACCTATCCCAATACCCCTATCCTGCCCCCCCCTCCCATATACATAATACCTCCAAACACCTCATAACTGCCCAACATATACATCATACCCCCCAAATACTGACCCCCCCATACACCACATATCTGCCCCCTGTGTACCCCAATACCCCCCCCCCCCACATACTGAACTACACCTCTATATAAACAACCCCCCAAAACTCACTGTATACCTCCTATACTGCCCCCCCCATATACACCATACCGACCTACCCCCCAAACATCTCATAACTGCCCCCCATTTACCCCAATACTTCTGTACTGACCCCCCATACCCCACAATACCCCCCACTTACTGAGCTACCCCCCAACCTACCCCAATACTCCCCCCCCCCCCCCCATATATATATATACTATACCCCCCACATACTGAACAATTCCTCTGTAGAAACATAACCCCCCAAAACTCCATTTCTGCCCCCCCCCCCCGCCCCATATACTGACCTATCCCAATACCCCCTATTCTGCCCCCCTCCCATATACATAATACCTCCAAACACCTCATAACTGCCCAACATATACATCATACCCCCCCAAATACTGACCCCCCCCATACACCACATATCTGCCCCCTGTGTACCCCAATACCCCCCCCCCACATACTGAACTACACCTCTATATAAACAACCCCCCAAAACTCACTGTATACCCCCCAAATACTTCATACCACCCACATACTGACCTATCCCCCCCAACACCTCATAACTGCCCCCCCATATACAATATACCGCACACACTGTATACCTCCTATAACTTATTACTACCCCCCCCATATACATCGTACCCACCACGTATTAACCTTCCCCCAAAAAATCTCATAACTGCTCCCCCCCCCCCCCATATTCCTTATAACCCAATACTGCCCCACTGGACACAATAATAACCCCTCGGGTACATTCCCTGCACACCACACCTCCAGACTGACCTACCTACCCTAAAACCCAATATCTGACCCCCCCCCACCCCTCCATACACCCCCAACTAGACTGCTACATACCCGATTATACCGCCCAGAATAATGCACCCCCAAAACCAAATAACTGCCCTCCTGTACACCTCATACACCCCCACATACTGCCCCCCCTACTGGTATTACCCCTTTCATATCCCTCTCTGCTCGCTGTATAAATTCTGACTGCGTCACTTTAAACTGTCTGCCCCACACTATACCCCCCACCCCCCACATTCACCCCCTGGGTCAATACTTACTGCACCCCATATATAACATCCCCCCCCCCCCCCACATATTGCAATGCCTACTCCGACACCAGAAAACTGCTCCCCTCCCCCTTATACACCTTCCTGTACCCTCATTTACTGACCTACCTGCTCCAACACCAGATGGGGGGGGGGGGGGCAGAAAAGGTATAATATAGGTTATGGGTGGGTGGAGGATCTATCACAATGAGGGGTATTGCAAATATTTGGTGGGAGGGTAGAAGGTATGAAATAGATTAGGGGTAGGTAAAGGATTTATTAGGGGGGGGGGGGGGGGGGTATGATAGGTTAGGGGTGGGGAGAGGAGGTATAATATTGGTTAGTGGTGGGGAGAAGATATATTATGGGGGGGGGGGGGGGGGGG